>NW_011499931.1:735294-784518 GCF_000495115.2 Populus euphratica
GGGGGTGTTCGTCTTGTGTTGGTTTTAAGTATCTCTGGGTAATGTCACATTGTGTTATTGTGTTCAATCAACTCAAAGTACATCCCACTAGCAACACATTTGGAACTCACTGCCGTTGCCTATCAGGTAGAGCAACTACTGCTTTCCTACAAGTTTTGGTGGTGGTGGTGGTGCTGATAGTTAATTTTAGGCCGAGTCGAAAATGTGATAGCATGAGCTTGCTGTCAATGGCCCATTCTTGGTATGATATGGTCCTGCTAGACTTGTTGATTATGGCTGATTTATAACAGAAAAAATCTTATCACGGAGAGCTTATGCTTCTTGGTTGATGAAGTCAGGGTGGGCGGAGTCCATGAACTGATATTTGGACACATTTTCAGTTCTGACGAATATGGCTTGATATTGCATGTTAAATTATGCTGCTGATGTGCGACTACAAAAGGCAGATCGATAGAGCACAGGATATCATTATGGAAGTAATATGTAATCGTAATATTAATTCAAGAAAACAATCAAGATATTCTGCTTGAAATTTTATCTGCAATTTATGCTGGATTAATTCCACGTTATTTCCTGTTGTTGTGCCTTTCATGGCAATTGACGCATAAAAGCTCAACTATGGTAGCATTCTAGCTTCTATGGCCGTGGGGAATAAGTTCATTATACTTAACTTGATGGATAAACTTTTAGCTGATTCTTTCTTTCATTTCTCAAAAAAAAATTTGTTTTATTATTTCACAATCTCATTTCCTGACAAGCATGTCTGATTAAAATTCTCCCAGATTTCAACGTGGATGACTGACAGTGGGTACTTTGAACTTGCATCACAAGATGTCGCTGTTCAGCTGGACTTGATCTCAAATGTTCATGGGATAGAACAAGCACAGAAGCTCTTCAATAACACTCCACAACACTTAAAAGTTCTAAAGGTTTATAGTGCACTCCTCAACTGCTATGCCAAAGCAAAATTGGCGGAAAAAGCAGAGTCTGTCGTGCAGGAGATGAAGAGCCTAGGTTTTGCCAACACATTGTTGGTTTACAATGTCATCCTTAATTTTTATTATCAGACTGGAAACCCTGAGAAAATCAACAGTCTGATGCAAGAAATGGAACAAAATGGTACTGGCTGTGACAAATTTGCACATTCCATACAACTGAGTGCATACGCATCTGTTTCTGACATTGTAGGCATTGAGAAGACTCTGGCAAAAATGGAATCTGATCCCAACGTTTTCTTGGACTGGACCTCGTACAATGCTGCTGCAAAAGGATATATAAAAGTTGGACTTGTTGACAAGGCTCTGAAAATGCTGGAGAAATCTGAGAGACTAGTTACAGGTAAAAGAAGGGGAACAGCATATGATTCTCTAATCACCCTATATGCTGCAACTGGGAAGACAAATGAAGTCTTAAGAATTTGGGAACTCTACAAGAAAAACGAGAAGGTTTACAAAGATGCATATATTAGTATCATAACCTCTCTATTGAAGTTAGATGACTTTGAAAATGCAGAAACGATTTTTGAGGAGTGGGAGTTCCAGAATCATTCTTGTTATGGTATCCATATTCCAAACTTCCTTATTGATGCCTATTCGAGAAAAGGTCTCGTGCAGAAGGCTGAAACATTAATTGATAGGGCAATATCAAAAGGAGGGAAACCTAATGCAAAAACATGGTACCATTTGGCAACAGGGTATCTTCAGAATGGCCAAACTCTGAAGGCCGTGGAAGCAATGAAGAAAGCAGTAGTGGTTTCTGGACGAATGTGGAAGCCAAGCAATGAAATTTTAGCTAACTGTTTGGGGTACTTGAAAGTGGAGGGAGATTTGGGGAAGCTGAGGAATTTCATGGACCTACTTAGGGATAATGATATTATTTCGTTGGATGTTCAAGAAAGATTGTTGAATCACATTAAGAATGCGAAGTCAAGCTCAGATGTGCTGAGTGCTTTGAATAACAATTAACTTGAATTCTAAGATCAGAGGGGGTTGGCAATTATTGAAAATCAAGTAGAGAAAAAAAAGGCACACAGGAATCTGAAAAATTGGGGGATGATGTTTCTTCTGGCAGTCTTTTAGTTAGCAGTGATTTGGTCCATGATCAAGCAACTTCTTGCAGATTTGCTGGGTAAACTCCTGAGTGAACTTAACTCCCATTATCCTGCAAAAATGACTTCTTTTACCTGGTCTTTTAGAAATGGAAATCCTTATCAACAAGGCAAATGTCAAATACATGGAAAACTGAAGCATGTTCGTGGTCTTATTCAGCAATAAGGTTTCTTCAATAGCGAGCGGAAATGACCAAAAAGCAACCATGGTTTCTAGGCACATCTGGACCCCAAGTAATGACAGCGTGCAGGCCTGTCTGAAAAACTTGGAAGAGGAGACCAGGAGGAAGCCGTTGAATTTGTTAACCGGGATATAAGTATATCCGGGATGTAAGGATATCATCCTTGTCAATGTTCAGGATAATTGAATTATAATACACATTTGATAACAATCTCAGATGCACCATGTTCTTCGAATTTGGATTGTGATTCTTCAGTGCTATTGAAGCGAAACTAAAGCCAGAGATTGTTACAGCCATTGCAGACCAAATAGAACTGCAACGAGGAAGACATCAGATACAATTCCAGGGAACTTTATGAAGTGAATGCTTCAACTAGCACGAGGACCATGGATATGGTTGGGGAAGTCCATTTACTGTAGCCCAAGCTATATATATATCTCAAAAATTGAGGTAGGAAAATGACTAACGCGGGCCAGTTTGTATGATTTGATTTTTTTTAATTATTATTATTTTGTAGACATATAAGATATTCCTGTTAAATTGTGTTTTTTAAATTTTTAAATTTTAAATTAATTTTTAAAATATTTTTAGATTATTTTGATGTTTTAATATTAAAATAAATTTTTTAATATATTAAAAAAACATTTTTTTTTTTTTTTTATAATCTCAAGTATACCCATATTCATTTGTAACTGTAACATTCAAGTTGGGCCAAAATCACTAGCCCACTATCTTCTTTAAAACCCTCCTTGAACCCTTCTTCTCAAATTCACAGTTACTATTGCTATTCTTTGCAGCAAATGAATCTCCTTCGATTAGCCTATATATCCTCTACTATCAGTCGCTTGAATCCCAAAAACGTAGTGGGCATTCGATTTTTTTACTCAAAAATACAAAACCCAAGATCTAGAGAGCCACCGTGGAAAGGCCCCTTCACTCGACTGTCACGTCGTCTTTCAAGAATCAGAGACCACAATGTCTCAGTGATTCCAGTTCTCGACAAATGGATTCAAGAAGGAGAAACTATTTGGGAAGATTTAATCCATGCCCTAATCAAGGAGTTACGTCATTACAGGCGTTATCATCATGCCCTTGAGGTATTTAATCCCATAAATTTTTTTGAACTTTTCTTTTTGTAAAGTTGGAATCTTTGAAGTGTAAAGAAATGAATTTGATTGAGAACTTTTTTTTGGGTTCACATAATTTTTTATGATATGAAAAGGGTTTGCTTTTGTTTGTTGGGATAACATTTTGGGTCTCCTGAATTAAGCAACTATTTAAAATAATTTTTTTAGTGTTTTTTCCTTTCTGGATTAGTGATGACTGTTTTGCTTTTAGGATGCTTATGTTGTTTCATGTTTGCCAAGTAAATTGGATTTTTTTTTTTTATGAAGCTTGACTCCATTTAGGTCTCAAAACTTAAAGTTACTCGCTTACTAGTTACTCCAAGTTTTTTACTCAAATTAAGGGGTAACCAGAAGTTAAGAAATCCAATATATATATATATATATATATGAAGTGACGAAATCCCAAATTTTGATTTTCTCCAATATTATCAGGAAGTGAATTATGAGGTAGATAATTTGTTTGTAGTATTGCCATTTTTTTTTCAAATGTTTTCAATAACAGATGATGACTTAGAAACTTCTTTATAGCATTGTCATGAAGCCCATTTCTACACTTCTATTAAATGGTTTTACACAAATAAATAGTAGGTTTCTACTGGAGCTTTTAGTGTCATCACTTTATCTGATTTTCAGAGAAGCAATTCTGTGTCTACTTTTATTTTACTATCCCATGAGAGAAAAATGCTATTACAAATTCCTCCTTTTACTAATATCTTCTTCTTCTTCTTCTTCTTCTTTTCAAAAGAAGTATTGTTCTCATTATGATCAAAGCTACATCTAAGTTGCACCACATGAGTTCTTCGGGTAAACCAGAATCAGCTTATCCTGATGTATTGTTATAAACTCCTTAACATAAATTTCAAATTATTTTTTGTCCAATTAAGTTTGGATTACTTTTTGTTATTTATGGTAGGAATTTCTCTTGCCATATGATCTTTCTCTTATTTTTATATTCTTGTGATTTGAGAGCGTGACCTTTTAAAATTTAGAAATGAAATTAGTATATTCCCCTTGATTTTATGTTTGTAGCCGTTGTATGTTCAGGAAAACTCTGCCATAAATGAGCTTTCAGCCAGCATGCTAATGGTCATTGAATAACATTATTGTGCCAATTCACACAAGTAGTGCAAGGCTTTGAAGTTAATGTACTTCATAATTAATTGCATTGTCATGCCCGACATTCTATATCCATGTGATGATGTGGGATTCTGACACCGCTTCTTTGTTGTCCTTCATCTCTGCTTCTCTTACGTAACAATATATTCATGTTATAAATTCTAATGTATGTTAGATAAATGATGATATTTTGGATGTTATCTTTATTTTTAATGATATTATGATTTTATAATGCGGGTTACTACTAATTTGTGGATCTTACTATTTTTTCCCAGATTTCGATGTGGATGACTGACAAAAGATATCTTGCTCTGACATCACGTGCTGTTGCAGTGCGGCTGGACTTGATCTCGAAAGTTCATGGGATAGAACAAGTAGAGAACTATTTCAATAACATTCCAACAAAATTAAAAGGACTTGAGAGTTATGGTGCACTTCTCAACTGCTATGCCTACGTAAAATCTGTGGAAAAAGCAGAGGCTGTGATGCAGAGAATGAGGGAATTGGGTTTTGCCAGAAAACCCTTAGTTTTCACAGTCATGCTTAACCTTTATTACAAGACCGGGAACACTGAGAAACTTGACCCTCTGATGCGAGAAATGGAGGAAAATGGTATTTCTTTTGATAAATTTGCGTTTTGCATACGTCTAAGTTCATATGCAGCTGCTTCTGACATTGAGGGAATGGAGAAGACTCTAACAAGGATAGAATCTGATCCCAATGTTGTTTTGGACTGGGCCACTTATGCTACTGTGGCAAATGGCTATTCAAAAGTTGGGCTTTTGGACAAAGCTCTGGAAATGCTGAAGAGATGCGAGAGACTTATTACTGGAGAAAGACGAAGTACACCATATGATTACCTTATGACACAATATGCCACAACTGGGACAAAAGAAGATGTCTTGAGGGTTTGGGAACTTCACAAGAAGTATGTTAGGAATCGGAAAAATATTAGTGTCATAACCTCTCTGTTGAAGTTTGATGACCTTGAAAGCGCAGAGAAGATTTTTGAGGAGTGGGAATCCCAAAAGTTATGTGATGACATCACCATTCCAAACTTCCTTGTAGATGCTTATTCTAGGAAAGGTCATTTGGAGAAGGCTGAAATGCTTCTGCAGAGGGCAATATCAAATGGTACAAAACCTAATGCAAATACATGGTATTTATTGGCAAAAGGGTATCTACAGCATAATCAAACTCCAAAGGCAGTGGAAGCAATGAAGGAAATGATAGTCTTATCTGGACCAAGGAGCAGACCCAGCACTGTAAGTTGGGTTGCCTGTTTGCAGCACTTGAAAGACTCCGGAGACATGGATAATGCAGAGGGCTTCATAAATCTACTCAGGGAAAAAGATATTATTTCTTTAGATATTCAAGACAAATTATCGAGTTATATTAAAGACAGGGACTCGAGGTTAGATGCACTTGGTGTACTTAAAGGTAGTTCTTTACATGGAATCAACGTCACACATGAGTTTCGAAGGCCAGATCAGGCAGAGAAGGATAGTAGTGATTCGGTGTCAGGTTGAGGAAAGCACCGAGGCTTCTAGGGAGGGCTCATATTTCTGCCCATAACCCTTGTCAGCTGCGAACTTTCAGACCAGAAAAGCTTCAAAATCCGTCTTGATCCAATCTAATCCATCTATAACAGATACTAGTGTGTTCGTATTGTTAGTTCTATGCCAATTTCTGTCAGAAGCTTGAGACATCAGGTAATATGAATTGAGAAGACAATCAATGTACTATGAAGAAGACACATATGATCACCATAAAAAAAATTAATGAATCTCAAAATAATAGATTAAACAACTTTTTATACAACCAAATTCAAGGATATAATTTCCATTAGAACGTGTTTCAACTTTCATTTAGGGATTCATAGTTTTATTGCGTCTCTTGTTTAATTGGTCCACATTATGTATATTAAATATTATTTTGTTCAAAAATATATTTAAATAATATTTTTTTATTTTTTAAATAATTTAAAAATACAAAAAAATTTATAAAAAATAAAAATCTAACTTTTTCAAAATATTTTAAAATAAAAAAAACAATCAGGCTGATCATGTCACTGATTAACCATGAATTTAGTATGTATGTTACTAAAATTTCCATTTCTTCTTTTAATGTTTTCCCATTTGAGATTTGATATTTTAAAATATGATAAAGGAAGTGTCTTTTACTTTATTTTCTTTTAATACTCTTCTACAACATTACATAAAATAACGAGTTTCGAATTTTTTTTAATCAGTAACTATAGTGTTTTGAAGTTATTTTTTTTTTTAAAAAATATGTTTTAAACATAAAATAACTTTCTGATCCGTCGCTTTGTTTCCTTACCATTTTTTCAACTTGAAATCCTCACTGGCTTCCTTTCTCAACTCTCCTTTTACATTTCTTAAGAAATTTTAGGGATCAAATTATGCCTCAATAAAAATTTCACGGTGCGGGTATTTTTTTTGGGTACAGTGTAATGAAAAAAAAAAGAAAAAAAGAAGAAGAAAACTAGCCTCCCTTGAGATAACTATTAAGTAAACAAGAAATCTATGGGGAAGGAGAATTCCGAATAAAAAACTCAATCATCTGTTCAGCTCCCATCTTGGCTAAGAAATAAGCACAGGAGGTAGCTTCATTTAACTTATGATAGATAGAAACCTCCAAATCTGTGGCTAAAATATTTCTGATATCCATGATAACTGCCCGAGGCGATGGAACTGAGTATGATTATCATGCACTAGGTCTAATGCTTCCAAGCAATCTAAATTACAAACAATTTTACTGTAATCTTGATTCCAAGCAACCAGCTAGCCATGTTTAAGGGCTAATAGTTCTGGAAGAAGGTTTGTACCGACTGTAACCTGCAGAACCTGAGAAACTTATTAGCCATTTATCCTCCCGATTCTTGACGAGACCACCAAAACCAATTCGTCCTGGGTTTCAAAGAGAGCTTCCGTCCGCATCCAACTTAACTGCATCTGACTCTGGACGTTGCCAAAAATCGGAGCAGTGACATTACAACTATTATCAGTAGTTTCCCAGGCTGCATGACAATCAACTACTAGGTAGCTGCTCATAGGTTAGAATAATTATGCCTCCATATAAACCACAATCCTGCAAGGAAAGTAACAGAGAGATGTGTGGACTGCGAGGCATTAACCCTTTTAATTTATTTATTTATTCTAAATAGCACCCACGTGGAATGAGTGCATGACATGCATTGTATATTATTTGATAACTGGAAATCAATACTGCTGGTGAAAGTGAAAAATACCAGAGGGTTAGCATACAGCACGGATTATTCATTCACCATTTAATTCCTCTACTTCATTTCTTCTTAGTAAACAGACAGACAGTCACAACTAAGTGCAAGCAAAAGCAGCTAGAAACAGGATGACTGTGATGGAGTTCATTATTTAGATCGAGATTTCAACAAAGAAGAGTTCTGATAACGAAGAGTGTTTGACAAGAAATGGAAACAACAAAACAAACTTCCTAGTTTACTACTCGATTCCAAATAAGGTTCCTATCAATATCAAGAGCACTTAGAAAAGCAGAAAATTGGTTGTTGTAATCTCTATCCAGGGGTTTCTAGCAAAATTTCTTCAAGCACGAGCTGCCCTTTGGAGATTAACCATGCGGAATGAACCATCCTGATACCTTGAGCCTCCATAATATCCACCACCTGCTCGTAAATGACCAGCCCCCCTCGAATGGCCACCCCCAACAACCTGGCCTAGGTCCTGGGGTCTTCCACCACCACTATATCCAGAACGGCTATAACCTGGCCTTCCCTGAATGAAAGATGAGTCTTCTTGCCACTTACTACCTGAGGCAGCCGCATTAGCGAAATCCTGGCCTTCTCTCCGCCTCTGAGGCAAATCCAGACCACTACCACCAATCCTAGTCTCTATTGCTCTTTCATTACTTTCAACAAGGATTGGCAGCTTCTCTGTCAGCTGGAATGCCAGTGCCTGCAACCGTGTGCGCTCAATGTCATAGAAGACAATGCACTGTGATGGCTGATCCCAACTTGCATGGAGCTCCTCATTGATCATCATTTTGCTTACAATGATCTGAGTCTGGATTGGTGAAAGGTCAAACATTTTGCTCAGAAGGTCCAAGCCCACTGAATCATAGGAGGAAGAGTAGGAAAAGAGGTAGGTCCTCAGAGCTTCTTCCTTTATCTTGGCTTTGAGCATTTCAAGAACACCATCTCTATCTCTGAGGAGCTTCCAGACATCAAGAGAGTTGATAACATCAAAGGCCTTCTGGAAGTCTCCTTTGGTAAGGGCCCGTGTAGCAGCCATTACATGATCCCTGACATTTTCAGGAGGACCAGTGAAAGTTTGCCTCTCAGTTACCTCGAGCAACCGCCTAAATGTCTTGCTAATGACTTTGTGCTTAGCATCATAAATGTTGGCTGCCATGTTCGGGACCTCCAGCAGCAGTGCACAAATTAGATGAACAGACTCTAGAAGCTCAAGATTTATGTGCATATGATATGGCATCTGACGTCTCCTTTCCAGTCTTTCCTGTTTAAATCAATTAATTGCGCCAGTGATTAGGTGTCCTTGGACAAATGATCAAATACAAAAGATATAAATCTAAGAGCAGCGTTTACCCAAGAAAAAAGCTGTGTAAAAAATGATATATCCAAGACTTTAAGTTTATTCACTGAAGCTAACAACCTCAAACAAAAGTAGAGCAACAAATTCATGCTCAACAGCAATTCATAGGTCTTATTTTTTTCATAATCCATGAGCTTTTAAAATTTTATTCAAGATGAGATATGAAAGGTGGAATATATACTGGATTGCGATAAAAGACCAAATGCTTGCTCTAGTTACATACACTAACAAGGGCATTGACAGCACTGAATATCTACTCATACATGCATCTAAAATCAACTGAATATATATGCACATACATGCATCTAAAATCAACTGCAACTGAATATATAGATATGACCACTTGTCACAAAAAATGAAGTTACAAAGTCCAGTGGTATTTTCTCCATCATAATTATCACCATAATTATTGTGAAGAAACATTCACAATGATTAACCTAGGACAGTTGATTTGTGAAAATGTATGTATGACAAAAAATGGACCACCTCTTCAAGAATTACATGCAATATCACAAGAAATAAACACTTATACTTGCAAAGAAATGGATGGGTGAAAAATCAAATCACGATACACAACATTTGCACATCATTGTCAGCAAATAATAAGTCTGAATAAACATCATTGTCAGCAACTAATCTAGAACCTGTTTTAACTAGGATACAAGATATAAGAGTTAAAAAAAAATTAAAAAAAAAACATGATGAACACATAAAAATCAAAACTTGGCATATAAGCTGAAGTACATGACAAGTGATTAAATCTGGTGCCTAGACTGTAAGCATAGCCCTCAGCATTCAACTCAAAACAATGAGCTAAATGTCCAGAAACAAAATCAGCCCTAGCAGCTTTTGTTGACTGCTTATCCAAGCAAAATCATGAGGCTCTCGAGACAAGTAAACTGTCCTTCACTCAGCTTGAATTATGAGACAAACTACAACTTAGCTTTACAGTCTCCACAGAAATAACAAAAGCAACTCCTTAAGCACGGCAAGTATGACAAAAAATAATCATTAGAAAATAAGAAGAAGAGCAGCACCTGTTCTTGAGTCTTCTCATGATATCGACTTTGTGAAACACCTTGTGCAAGCAACTCTTTCACCCTCCCACCAGAATATAACTCAAAAAGGCAGCCATGTGCTTCAGTGATCATCCCAGCACGGAATGCACACAAACCAAGCTGTGCCATAGCCCTGTTAAAAAGTATCTGGCTTGAAATGTCCATGTGCTGAATATTATCTTGCTGGTGACTCATCAATAACAGGTCACGGGAGGTTGAGAACTCATCCAGGAGAGCATGATGGTAGATATCACAGAGCATAGCACGAGCTTTGGTCCGCTCATCTCCAGATTTGTAAATAAGGGAGACTAAAGCATCCATCATCGTTCTGATATTCTCAGGAAAGGTAGGCTTTCGAGGCACAAGCTCAGGAGTAACAACAAATGCAGAGGAACCCCTACTTCCCTCAACCTTGGGCTCCTCACCATTGCCTCCATCTTCTGTTTGTTCAACCAACTTTCTCATGGCATCATAAACCTCTTGTGGTTTGTAATAGATCAGCTCAACTCGTTTCAAAACAACCTTTTCTGCAGATTTAAGGTCTCCAACATGCTCTAAATATTCTTGGGCATTCTGAGCAAGAACTAAAAACATTGGTTCATCCTGCAGTCTCTCAACGTACTCATGCGTATGTGGGTCGATGCACTGCAAACTCTTGAAGAACTCAGTATCTATCCTCTCAAGAAAAGCCACCAAGTTTCCCCAAATCCGAATTGGACCATTATGGTCTACTCCTTTTTGGGTTTCATTCTCATCAGGCTCAACTGTGTCATCCACTACAATGCTAGGATACTGTTCAAGAATGTCAAGAATAATAAGCATGTTCTGAACACAATTTTTCCAGACATTGATTGGCATGTGCCCGCTGAGACCTGGACTCACATCAAACTGGGCAGAGACCACATTAAATAGAATCTCCAACTTCTGTGCAGGGGTCTTAGCAACCTTTGTCAGGAAAGTTAGCTGCTCAACCAGCTCAAACCTTCCAGTTCCCCTCCTTCCCCGGGCAGCAACAAGTTCTTTAAACTTCTTGTTTACAATATCCCAGGTGATTTCACTAGGATCTTTTGCAAACTGCTTATCCATGAGCTTATCTTTCTTACTCATCATCTTCTCCCAGCCCCCGTCCTTTTCAGTTTGGTCATCCACATTATCCTCATCCTCCTCCTCGGACATTGCGATCTTAGAAGGGTCCTCCTCAAACTCCAAATCTGACTCATCCTCCTCGTCAGCCTCTGGTTCTTCCTCACTTTCAGGGTGTTATCTATATTTATTAATTTGGTCTTCATATTGTTTATTGTTTTTCTTCAATTTTTGCTTCATTGCATTCAATGCCTTGGCATTGCTGCTGCTCATTTTCTTTTTTGCTTCCTTATTCGCCAAAGCTTGATTCAAGAAATCTTCGAGCATTACTAGAGCTTTGATGTAAAGAGCAGGGGCCTTCCCTGATTCCATCACCCGCATGACCTTCTCAAGTTGCTTATTAATCTTATCAAAGCTCTCTTGCAAGCTGACCCAGTCATTAATCTTCATTGCATTCTTCATTTGATCAACAGTGGCTGACAGCTCTTCAAAACGTTTGTCCTTGGCTGACCTGACCACACGTTTTTGATCATCAGAGTCATCACTATCACTAGCAGCTCCTCTAAGATATCTTTTTTGAGCAGATTGGGCAGTAGACTCCCTTCTCAACCTCATCTTCATGTTCACTCTCCTCCTCGTCAGAGTCACTCCCACCCTATAACAAAATCAGAAAGTAAATAAAAACACCCAAAACAAAAAGAAAAAACTAAAAATACCATAAATAGCACCGTGCCCTTCCCCTTGAGTATGAAATAACAAAATTAAAATTAGCAAACTTCACCAACCTGTGTCCAGAAACGCGACGCCATCTTGTCTACTCTGCATTGAAAAAAAAACACAGCAACGAACCAAAAAAAAAAAGAATTACAACCCCAGGAAACTAATAACCAGAGAACTAACTAAACACTAAAGCAGGCAACTAAACCAAGTTTTGATGTTTAAAACCCAGTAGCTCTTAATTGCTCAGTTTACTGTTAACCCGCAGATTAATTTTGTCCAATTCAAAATTGAGATTATATATTTTTTATCAAAAAAATTCAAAAAGTGAGAGAAAGAGAGAGGGAGGGAGTACCTGAATCGAGATGCTTGATTGTTGGATTTGCGAAAAGCGGTTGATGGTGTGAGGCTGGATTCTTTCGTCCTTTCCTTTTGGAAGAAGGAGATGTGAGGCTCTTATAGTGAGGGTGTATTTGTAATAATGTTCAATATTTAAGGATAGTTTTGTCGGTTAAAAATTTGTGGTCATTGACGACCCTTAGTCCAAGTTGAATGACACGTCAGTCACCAAGGAACGAATAGTTATTGACCCTGCGTTCTATGGTGGTTTCTCTTGTAATGCTTTTATCCTTTCCAAGGAAAGCCATAAGTCGGGGTATTTTAGATTTTTTTCCACAGTTTATTAATCATTTAAAGATTTTACAGGTATATATATACACTTCTTCCATAATTTTTAAACAATTAAATAATTTAATTATCCTTAATTTCATAAAAAAATAAATTTTATACCTTTTGTTTTCATTTGAACAATAAAAAGTCAACTTTTCTCCTGCAGTCAAGGAAAAAATGACAATGGATACAGGAGTCTTTTATCCTTTTAAATAGGTTTTATGGTAAATCTCAATACATGGAGGGTAATTTAGTATTTTTTCCTAAAATATTAATTTTTTAATCAATAAAGTTGATAGCCTTATCTTTTGAGCTGTGTGTACAGTGTTGCTGAACTAGCTCTTTTACCATGTAATTAAATGCACCGCTATGTTCTTTTCCACCTGGTGCAGTACATGTCATCGACAATGTGGCGATTTGTTATTGATTGACTTCTTTTTTATCTTCGTTTTTTCTCACCTCGTAATAAATGTAGGTTTTTTCTCTTTTTGTTTATTATTCAATTTTATTTTTATTATTTTTTTTAATAATTATATAAAAGTTTTATTTATTTTTAATTTAGTATTTTAATTCTAATTTTAGGTATTTATTTTTTTCCTTGATTCTTTTATAAAAAAAATTTTATTTTCAATTTAGTTCTCAATTCTAATTTTTCATATATAATATTTTTTGATTTGATACTTGTTCATTTAATTTTTAATTTTTTCTTAGTCTTTTTGTTAAGATTTTAATTGTTTTTAATTTCATCATTCAATTCAAGTTTGTTATGATTTTTTTCTTTAATTTGTTTCTTACACTTTTATTTTTTTATCAATTTTTTTAATTTAACCCTCCAATCAAAGAATTTTTCTTGCCCTATAATTTACCTTTTGTTTTGATTTTTATCTTCATTATTTTAATTACTAATTTTTATTTTAAATTCTTTCATGCAATTAATTTTTTTTAATTTCATCATTCAATATTTAATTTGTCAAGGATTGAACTTCTTAATTTTGTCATATATTATGATTCTAATATAATGACTTATGTCATGAGTTTTTAAAATTATTCATAGCATAGCTTTTAAATTCAATTCAAAGATCGATATAGGGCAAGTATGGGATCACATGTCTAATGGGTTGACTTGGGTAATAGGTCAAATGGGTTGACTCATATAAGATTAGTTAACCCATATCAACCCACTTTTTTTATATGAACATATAAAAATGATATTATTTAAAACAAATAGAGAAAAAAAGGTTAAAGGGTTTTTAGTAAGTTGTCTCATGGCTTATTGGGTTGCCGGCCAACCCTATTTTTTAATTGGATGATATCGAGTTAATCCCCCTTTTATTTTTGTTGGAACCCGGCCCTATAGAGACCTTGGATCACTTGGTTCATGATTTAAATTATTGGGTTGAGATTATTATTTTTTATTTTATATTATTTTATTTTATTGATTTTTTTCAATTACATTCTTTAACATTTGATTCATTAAGAATTAGACTTTTATGTTTTTCCATGTATGGTGTTTCACTTCTATTAACTTGCGTTTCAGGTTTTTAAATTCATCTATCATGTACTTTCTAGGCCAAATCTAGAGAAGAACCCAAAGCAAGTCCCTAATCACAAGTCATGGTAGTTGACCTGAATTAACTCGAATTAAATGGATTGATCCAAATCAACCCTCTTTTTTATTTTATAAATATGTAAAAATAACATCGTTCCTCTTTAAAAAAAAAAACAGATCAATGAGTTTTGACTAGATTTTTCTAAGGGGCAATTGATTGGTCGGAACTATGATTCGAGTTATTAGATTTTTTTTAAAAAAAACACACTTCTAGTGCTTGAACATTTTATGAAAAATTAGGGTGGACTAGCAATGTAGCTCGAGCCCTCATCTAATTAGACTACTATACAAGCAATGCAACTTTTTTACTGTAAAAATTGCGGACTCAAAACTATTTATTTATACATTGTGTTTTTATCTTTTTTAAATTTTATTTTTATTTATTAAAAAATTTGTTTTCACTTTATATCCTCTTATATATGTGAATTGTCGAAGAAAGTTCTGATATTAAATTAAAGATCATGTTGCAAAATAGATTTTTGAGTTAAAGTCAAAAGAAATCAAAGAACAATGATCAAAATAAACAAAAAAGTGAACACATTGTTCAAAAGACACCAAACTATTCAGTTTGGTCCATGAAGTTTCACTTTGTGTATTACTTGGTCCTTAAAGTTTTAGGATTTTACATCTCGACCCTAAATTTTATTTTTCACATTTCAGTCATTAAGTGCTAGAGAGGAAAGAGAAAATTATAAAAATTAAAAGTTAAGAGAAAAGGTCAATCAACCATATTTATGCTACAAAAATAACTTATCTTATTGTCAATATTTTTGTCTTGTAAAGAAAGGTTTCATGGAGGTTGTTTATATTATTTGGTCCTTAAAGTTTTAGATTTTTATGTTTTTGTCCTAAACTTTAATTTTCATGTTTCAATGTTGAGAAATGAGAAAGAAAATTATTTAAAAATAAAACGAGAGAAAAAATGATGATCAGACACATTCAATCTATAAAAAAAAATCGATTTTAGTATCAATATTTTTATCTTGTAGAGAGGAGTTTCATGGAGGCCATTGGAATTTTTCATCGTGTCAAAAAATAGATTAGACCTCTATTTTTTCATTTAATTTAATTTTGAAGTTTTTGATTGATTGGATGATTTTTTTAGGTTAAAATGGTTTAATAAAATCCCTAAAAAATGCATTAACATATTTTTTAATTTTAATATTAGTATATTAAAACCATAAAAAACCATCTAAAAAATTAATTTAATACTTTTTTATATTTTTTATATGAAAAACAATTTAAAATACACTTTAAAAAATAAAAACTATAACAATAATAGCCACTATGGACTATTCTGCTAATGGACAAGCGGGCTACAAGACATGAGCCTGTATCCCTGTAGAGGATGCTATTGCCGATAATACAGGAGTTTAGTATAAAATGCAGAAATTTAAATCTTACTTTCAATATTCAATAAAATTTAAATTTCAGCTCGGAAGATAAAAACTGTAACACCCTAAAATTTGCATTGATTATAATTGATGATTTAGATTAGAGTAAATTAAGAGACAAAACCAAAGAACTAAAGAAGAGGGGGGTCAAAATGCAATTAGCAACTTAACGAGGTGAAGTAGGATAAATTTTGCATTAAGTTCTGGCACGTCATGCTCATGAGGTGTCCAGAGAAAGGTAGAGAGATGCTTTCCTTTAAGATTTTCAGAACTAACCACAACCTTTTCTTCCATTTCTTTAACCTCAAAGAGAGCTAAACACCATCATACAAATTAACACCACCAAACCATATATTCCAAGAACAAATTGTGACGTATTAGGGATTAGATTCAATAGAATTGTAAGAAAGAAAATCAAAGATAGTTTGTGAGGTTATAAAAATCAAAGATAGTTTGTGAGGTTATAAGAGAAAGGAAAGAAAAGAAAAGAAAGAGGGCTAAAGCTTAAAATGAGTGACCAAATTGTTAAGCATGCATAAATCCTATAGTTTTAGATGCTTTTAAGTATGAAGAAGTTTTTTAAATGTTTGCTGGATTTTCATAATATATATGAATAACCTTAGTTTTCAGTAGAAACTCCATATGATAGTTGCTAAATAAGAGTATGATTGTGAAAGATTGAATTATGACGTGTTCTTCTGAAGGAAAAGATATGCTTGAGCCCAAATATTGTGTTGATATAATTGCACCTGATATGTGAAAAGAGTAAAGCTTGCTTTAAAAGAAAGTATGGCCACCTATATATTACATATGCTAACAATATGGTGGTATATGGATATGAGATATTGATGTTAGGCATACATGTTGGAAACTTATGAAGTTTCCCATGCTTATTTCTATAATCATTCACTAGGTTATCTCATTCGCAGTTGATAAATTATTTTCAAAGAACAAAGTGACCAACCAAAGTTTCTTTGGAATCCTAGCTTGAAACTTAAGTAGTGCTATTGTATCTTTTATAGGTTAGTTTTTTAGTATGGGTCATTACACAAGTAAATGCATATGTAAACATATACATGCACGAACTCTTTTAGTGTGTGATAGATCAATATGACAACTATGTGTAAAGATGTAAAATACAAGTGAATGGTTAAGACAAGACAACAAGATGTCGTATAAGTTCCCAAGTTATGTATATTTATACATACTTGTTTTAATTGATTAGGTAACAATAAGAAGCAATTAGAGAGGTTGGTTTACTTAGCTAGCACTATCCTATAGTGAATATATCAAAGATACTAAGTAATTAGGAGACGGATGTGACAAAAACTGGTTGATTGAAGTACAACCTGTGAGTTTTACTTGGCTAGAGCGAAAGCACATCTGAAAGCGATTCTGATTTAAAATCTCAAATTCTCTCTAGACAGTTTGCATTGGACTAATTCACATATCCAAAATTACAAACTAAAATTTCACAGTGTTCAAAAATTAAAAATAAGCAGAAGATATCCTGGGGTTCAGGAGGAAGGCACCATACACCCACGTCAATAGTGTAAGCATTCTTAAATGCATCGATCTACCTCGACCTTTCCATTTATCGTTAAAGGAAAGGCTCCCATTATAATCATTCTCTGCATCCAATCAATGGTCCAAAGTCTGCCCACATATGATGAACTAAGCCAGAGTTAGACTTTGAGCTTGGACAATGTATAGTTCATATATTTATATTCTGCTAAGTTTTTAGGCAATGTGCAAATGCCATACGGTACTCTACTAAAACGTACATACTTGCAAGTTTTCAACAATATTAACTCACCGGATCAATGGAGAGAGAAAAGATCTATTTCTCCAGCTCCCACCCTCCTAGTCTCATTCCAGGGTCATAGTTTGTGAATAGCCTAAATTCATTCCCAAGTTTGCTAGAATGTTGAGGCCTAAAACCACATGAATGCAATCCTAAGAGCTCAGCTGCCCTATCCTTCTGCACGTCTCCTACAAGTCAAGAATATATAATCCATCAGATTCACCAGAAAGCTGGAAAGAAAATACAGTGCAACTTCGTTGGGAGTGCTAGTAACACTCACTCTAACACTTGCTTTTCAATACTCACATCTAGAACATCAACATCACATCTCTTCATTTTAATCAAACTAGTTAATTGTGAGAGGAAAAAGATACTAAGAGCTAGTGACAAAAAATTCCCATCATTACAAGCAGTCCAAGACCAAGCAAGAAAGAGATTACACATTAAAACAAGAACAAATACCGGTAGATTACCGTCTCCTAAATTAAATATTTTGCAAGAATCTTCTCTAAGCCCTCAATTTCTATCAACAAAGAACAAGGTAATTTCTCTTTATTGTTTTTTCTTGTTCTGATCAATTATACCAAAGTGATCTATAAACCCACTAATAATCCACTTAATGGTAGTTCCATCAACAGATTTGAGCAACAAGAATGAGACTAGCATCTCCAGTGAAAACCCACGTGTATTTATCCCAGATTCAAGAGATCCCTTGTATTATTTGAGATCAGGTCCAAAACTCACATATTCTCTACCAAACAAATTTAAAAATCCCACAACTTTCTTGCAAAAGGTCCAAATATAATTGTCAACCAAGATAATATCACACAAGTAAGTTTTGGTGCGATAGGAGGGATTCTAAAAGAGAGGAAAATGGCATAAAAAATAAAGAAACAGGGAAAGAGAATCAAAACTAGGCAACATAAAATTTAGGGGAAGGCAAGCATAATAATCTAGAACTCTATAGGCACTTTGTCATTCCAAATAGAGTAAAGAGATGTAAAGTGGATGTTGTAAACAAGCCAAATTTACAGATTGCTGAGATTGGACTAGTAGCATCATTTAGCAGACTCACCAGAGCTTGCAAATGAGAAAGAGCTTATGAATCAAAAGAAATCACAGTATGATGGAGAACGATCAATGTTTACCTGTGAGTAGAAGCAAATATGATTTTCCTGGTATTGCAAGAAAAGAAATTGCTTGAGCAACCTTTTCTAAACACTCCTGACTCTGCCATCATAAGCATCAGTTAAATGAGACCATGGCCTTTTCACATGACTATTGAACAGCTTGCAGTTTATCAACTAAACAGGAAAAAAAAAGAAAAAAAGAGGGAAAGATCCAGGGCACAATGACAAGAAACAAGCTTCCTTGCATATATATCCACCAGGGACTACAAGACACAGTTGAACAAAATTGAAAACCTGAAGCTTACTAAACATGTACAAGGAATTACCGATCAAGTAGAAATTATAGCACAACAAAATCTGTAATAAAAGAACCAAAAAAAAAAAACAAATATTAGAGATCTTCTAAGTAGGTCACTATGCCTGAACAAAGGATATCTAATTATTCAACCAGTAATACAACGGTTCAAAACCAAATATGGCACAGACAAGTACCACAAAATCTTCTCCTTGGCAACCTTAACATAAAACAAGTAAAACAGACATCCTCAATCTTTCAGTCAAAACAAAAAAAAGATACCCTATTAAATAACATTCCATACATCTTGCATTAGGAGTCTGTAAAATCCTAATAAAATAATCCTTGAAACACATTTTTAACTGTATACGAATTTTTATTATAAGCACTAGTAATACTAGATACTAATTACATGGCAAAAACAACATGAATTAACACAAATTTAAGTTAAAAGAAAGGCAAACTTTATAACTAACCAAATAAGGAGGATCAGCAACAACAACTTGAAAAGAATGCTTAAGTTGACCAGGCAAATCTTCTGGTTTATTATAATCATAAAACGTGAAATCACTCCCATATTGCACAAATCTCTTGTCATACTCCAGTAATTGCACATTCACACTCGGATCAATTTTCTGCCAACAAAAATAAGAACCCACTTACCCCAAAACCAAGAAATTAATAGCAACCCATCAAAAAAAGAAGCAAAACCCAGTTCAAAAGTTTCAATTTTGTGTGCTACCTTGATGTAAGCATAAAGAGTTGGACAAGCGATACAAACTGCGAGTGAACTGGGATTGGTTAATAAAGCAAGAACCTCATTTGCTACAGTCTCTGCGGTTAACGGCTCGTACCAAAACTGGCTAAGCCTCCAGTCCTCTGCTACTAAGGCTACTTTCTCTCCGGTTTCAGAACCTTCTCCGTCGGTTTGTGAAGTTTGGTCAGTGATGGGTTGTTGTTGTTGGAGGAACTCTTTCAAAGCAGCCAGAGCGTGTGAACTTAACGTTGGAGGGTCGTCGTCGTCTTCAGTGAAAGCGGTGTCGTTTTGAGGTTTCACTTGCTCTTCTTCCATTTTGTAGCCCTGCAAAATGAAATTGAGGGGACACGGTGCCGCTTTTGTTATTTTACGGCATTGATGAACCACTGAAGTGGGAAAACGAGCTTCAGGGAAACAATTACTCGTATTATACAAGGGGGTGTTATATAAGGGAAACAAGAATTGGGCCTAAGCTAAATTAAAAGGGCCCATGATGAGTAATTATCCAAAAAAAAAAACAAAACTCATTGCACTGTCCTTTGTAACAACAATTAAATGGCTTTAGATGCAAAATGAAATTATTCATTCGTCAATTATAATAGTCAAACAATAAACGCTTTTGAGTAGAAAAAATTAAATTAAATTAAATTAAAAGGGACCTCTAGCGATATTTTTGATATTTTCATCATAGTTATTTTATAATAATATATTTTAATTAAAAAATAATTATTTTAACAAATAAAAATAAAAAGTAACTGACTCATCTAATATATGAGCCTATGCACATGTGGTGTGACTTATAACAATAAAAAATACCCAATCATAGTATCAATTGAAATGACCAATAAATGAGCATTTGATGAGGCCACGAGTATTGTAAAGATTACAATGATAATAAGTTTTTTTTTTCTCAACCTTTTCTTTTCTTTCTATCTTCTAGAAATTCACATTGGGTTAATGAAAATCCAGAGTTGTTTTTTAGTTTTTTTTTTAATTATGATTTTTATTTTTTTATTAGTTATTATTAGTTTTATTTTTTTTAAAAAAAATTTTATTGTCATTTGATTTGATTTAATATTATAAAAAATATGTCCCATTCTTTTTATTGTTATTTTTTTAATTTAGTTTTTAACCTTTTTCCTTCGACATTTTCCTTTATTTATTTTTTTGTTAAATTTTGATCCTTATTATATTAAATGTTATTTTTAATTATTTTTTAATTTAATTTATTTTTCAATTTAATCCCTCATTTTTTTTATTAGTTTTTAATATCAGCTTTAGTCCTTATTATTTTTTATTGTTATTTTGTTTTAATTTTTTTATGATTAAGAATTTTGCTTCTTTATGTTTTTTTTTTTAGCCTTCTATGAAGTCATATTAATCTTATAACCTGAATTACTGATTTTGACAATCAATTCGATTTAATTTTGATTTTTTTGGGTCTTTTTATTTTTTTTAATTTTATCATTTGATATTATATTTTCTATTTTTTTTATTATCTTGAGTCTTGAGTCAGTCAAGTTAAATCAAATACTTCAATTTTTTCAATATTTTTTTATTTAATTTTGATAATTTTTTCTAGGTTTTTTTTTAAGAATTCAAATTTTTATTCAAATCTCATAATGCAGGTGGCTGGTTAGTGGAGTGAGCTTGAGTTAACTCAAGTTTTTCTTTTTAATATTTTTTAAAATAAATTTTTTTAAAATTTTATCATTTAATATTATATTATTAGATCTTTAATTTTTTTATTTTTTTTACTTTGTTTTATGTGGAGGGTATATCCTAAGCTATGTATTAATCAAGTTAATTTATATTAATTCAAATTATCATTGTTTAAACATTTTTTTTTTGTTAAGAGAGGTTTGTCCTAACCTGCAATGTAATACAACAAAAAAATCTAATTTGATTTATTCTTAAATGAATGGACAAATTAGATGGAGCAAGAAAAATCAAGGTGGTTAAAAAAACTTTGAAAAAAAACTATAATTATCAAACTTGATTGGAGATTTAATTTAAAAAAAACATAACTAAATCAGAAATTGTAACCATAAATTCTTGAATAAGATTCTTTATTATCGAACCAAATGACTAAAAAGTTAATTAAATCAATCAAGTTTTATTAAATTAATATTTTATTTAATTCAAATAAAAATTCAGCTCAAGTTAGGCTTTTAATTTTGATTTTGAGGTTAACCTACTATACTATACCACGATTACCAGCTATATTATTTTTATTATTCACTACTCATTAGTTAGTTAATTACCCTTTGTTTATGTAAATGATAATCTCACGTGTCAACGCCATCTATGCGATGACAATTTTTAGAAACATGTTTAATGTGCAAGAGATAGTAAATATAAATATCGATGACAATTTAATTATATTATTTACATCAGGATATTTTTTTTATATCACAACAAAACAAAGTTAATGATAAAAATAAACACCAAACTTGGGTTAATGACCTCTTTTCCCCTTTTACTTTTTTTTTTTTAATTCTACATTTGAAGAAAAACATTTTAAATTCACATCTTTTTGTTTATTTTTTAAATTAAAAAAACTGTTTGAAAAGATACTGCAAGCAATATTTTTAAAAAAATTAATTTTTATATATTTTGGATCGTTCTAATATGTTAATTTAAAAAATAATTTTTAAATATAAAAAATATTTTAAAAAACAATTATAACTATATTATTGAATAAGCAAGGTTATGAATCAAATATTTATGCGTTTAACCAATAAAAATAGATCAATTGCATGCCTTATCCTTGCACTACGATTGTTTTTATGAATTCTGCCCCTCTATTATTTGTTATGTTATATTTCTTTTCTGTCGTTTAATTTTATTAAATCAAGTAACATGTCAAAATATGTTTATTAATTACTGATAACATCAATATTTAAAAATAAAACTATATATATATATATAAATTAATAATATTTAAATTAAAATCCCAACCAATGAAAATTTATCATCAAATTATAAAAAAAATGAAAATTTAGTTACAAATACTAAAAAAATTATAAATTAAAAAATTAAATTAAAGAGAAATAATGCAATAACCAAAATAAATAAATAAATAAATAAACTAACAAACAATATTATTTATAGAAAATACTAGAACATATATATTTTTATTTTTCTATAAAGCCAAATTATCTCAAACACACAATTAACCATAAAGGGCTAAATTTCTCATTTATAATTTATTGGTAACAAATTCTTCATTAGACGTCAATATTTGTTATTGGTATGTCCTAAAATAAAATTAAGTATTTCATAAAGCAGAATATTTATAACTAAATTCTTGATTTGTTTTTATATATTTTATAATGATCATATCGACTTATTTTTGACACCTAAAGGAACTGGACAAAAGAGAGAAAAAAAATAATAGAAAAACATACCAGAAGGGAGAATCTATATTAAAAAAATTATATAAGGGTATGAATTTTCTATGAAAACAAAAAAGGAATATTAGGGCAAAACATATCATTAATCCACTTTGATTAGCTGAACGCATAAGTGATTGAGATATGACCTTGTAATTAATTGATGAAACGGGTAAATTAACAAAACAAGAGATAAGAATTTGATCCAATATTAATGGATATTGATCTAATTTAAATAGATAAATATTTTTTAAATCTAATAGATAACAAATAGAGTATGAATATTAATTGTTAAAACTAACTTAAAATATATGCTTGAACTTAACTCAAAATATATATTTGTATTATATAAACATATTTGTAAAATATTTAATTTTTTTAATATAATATACTAACTACACTCGACACAAAACATATATATAATGTTTATCATTTCATCGTTTAATATGCTTATACATACTAAAATTTTAACTATTTTGTTTTTTTATTAATTAACAAATAATAATAAAGTACGGATGATGAATAACAAGTCTCTTCTCTCGAAGATGAGCTTTCAGTACTGATCAGTGGCTGAATTCTAGTTACTCCCATGAGATATGATTGAAGATACAGATTTTGCCGACACAGAAGCAGTAGGGCTAGTAACATCTCGTTCCAAATCTCCAAAATTTGCTTTCCCAGTCAACATTTTAATTGCTATTTGAGCAACTTCGGCAAACCAGTCATCCTCCGGCAACGTACTGGCAAGACAATTTTTATTATGGCACACATTTCTCTGAGGTTGATTTGTCGATAACGTTTGTAAAGTAAATCGAAAGCATCTTTCTTTTTTGGTAAAAAAGGCATATCAGCCGTAACATACCTGTAAGGATCTACTCCAGTGGCAGCTACAGCATCTATCGCTCTTGCTATGATGTTTTTAATAACTTGATGTAGATTTCTAGACAAGTAACGTCCTTGAGACGAGAAGAGCAACACAAATTCCATATCCAGATATAACTGCATAGAAATTGAACAATTAATTATGGCAGAACTGCATAATCTACCGCGAAAAATCTACATCAAATATTGGCAAACGATCATCCTCTTGAATATACATGCCTGTTGAAGGCCAAGAGGACCCAGAGGTTTTGGTCCCTCCTCTATCTCTTCCCAAAAGGTTTGATCATCAGAAAGCCAAAGGATCACTGTCTCTGTGAGCCTCATTAATAGAACGGTCGCAAATCTTTCCCGGCCTATGAACATATCGGTTGCTATGCTTGCCATCCGGGTCAATTTCATGAAAAGTTCCTGGAAGAAATTGCAGTCAAGTAAATCTTCATATCTTGATGCATTCATTTCCAAGAAAAGCATTTCCACTTAAAGTTCATAAAAGAAACCAGAAATAATCATCAAATATATGTTCAGGTTACTATTACTTGTATTCTCTAAATGTGTGTTGAGACACGAGGACTAAACCACGTGTCTTTGATGGATAGAGCACAACCTATAATCACTCCAAAACAGACCTGCAACTCAGTCTAACTACCTGGAAAATTAGAGATGGGAACCATTCAGGATCCTCTACGTTGTCATCCAGACTTGTGTAAATGTATGCATTGAGATGAGTGTCACCATCTTCTGTGAAGATGAGATCAAGAGCATGCTGTCTGCAGAAGCTATCTCGCAAGCGATCAACTGAACGTTGCAGCTTCTTCTTCCACTCCCTTTGTTCCGGAAGACGGGATTGCCTTTCTGAAGATCTTTTAGGTTGCTCGTCCATTCTAGGAGGCAATGGCAAGAGCTTCATGGCAGCATATGGGAGCAGTTCATCTGCTAACAATGATGCATTAGCTAGTAAAGCTAGCTGCTGGGATTCAGTTTCTGCTATCCTGACAATTTTACTTCCTGAACCTTCCAAGCTCTCTTCAGTCTCTAATGCACGCATTAACAAATTGACATAGGAGTTGAACACTTGAAGAACGCCTCCCAGTGCAGAACCATCCAGCTGAAGGCTCTCAAGGGGTCCCGCATCCTCAAGAAAGTCCTGAATTGACAATACATGATTGGTGAAGTGAAAACTTCTTGAGTAATGCAGGAAGGAAAGGGCAAATTAAAGCCAATTTTAAAAGAAGCCAAGAAAGATTCTAAAAGCTTTCCATTTGTGAAGGAAAAGATCTTATAGGGGAAAGCACTATTGGTCACCTGAATCATGGAATTGAACCTATTAGCACTGCTTGAAAGCTTTGGCTGTGATGCCATTGCACTACCTAGAGATGCACTTGAAGAGAAAGGACGTCCGCCTGCTGGTGGATAAGTGAGCAACCAGTCATCTGCAGCAGCGAGTGCAGCACTGATCTCTTCAATTTTCTTTAAATTGGCATTCAATGCCTGCTCAATAATAGGCTTAAAAAGTCTCAATAAGACGGTAGCAAGGGACAATCCACGAGCTTCCAACAAAGAACAATGACCCAAGCATATATGAATGCACTCAGCAGCAACCCGTAGACCTCCTGAAGCAGCTGGTGAAGCTAGGACATGCCTCTTTAGAAGAAAAGCAAAAGCCTCAGTCTCTTTGACAGCCCAAGTTACAAGTTCAGATGTATATGCAGGTTCCTCCCCGTAAACTGCCAAAGAATCACTTGCTGCTTGTGCAATGGTGGAAAAGACAATTTGTGAAAGTGCAACAGTATATGCTCGTCCACATGAATTTTTGGATGAGCGAAGACTCGGCAAACTAGACTTCAACTTCTGGTGGTGAGAATTGAGCAACAATGTATGGGCACGGGGAGCATCTCCGAGATTTTTTAGAGCTAAAACAGCTGAACGAAGCTCTTGTCCACGAGTCGAAGGTTGGCTAATGGTATCTGCAAGCTGATAAGCTAGTTTCTGTCGCTGATCTCTAATAGCTGTCTCTAAAGTAATGAGTGCAGTTGGGCTCAAAGAGTGCTTCTTCCTGGATTCGTTAGCTAATCCTTCTCCTTTCTCAAGGGCTTGCATAGCTTCGTCCACCCTCCTTTCTGCCAATAGAACTTCAAAGGTGTCCAAGAACTCAATCAACCAATCTTCTGACTCAGAAAGCTCCCCATCGTCGAAATTGGACAAGTCATCTGCTATAGAGTCTTCAGAAGCAGCCCACAAAGAATCAATGCGAGCATGTTCGCTCAAACCGTGAACTAGAGCTGCTTGAGTCAACAGGAAATTTCTCATAGAAATAAGCTGCCCCTCAAGATCTGAAATCTCCCTTGATGTCCTACGTACAGAAAATGAAAAACAACAAATGACAGCAATAACGTTGTTTTTTTCCGATGTAAAAACGCAAGCAGAAGAAGCTATACATATAGACAGGGTGGTCTAACCAACCGTATAAAGGCTGCATAGTTAGCATAAACACTTTTTCTCATTTCCTCGGCAGAAGCCCTTTTCAGGTCCACGAGGTATGAACACAAGTGCCTTATTTCCTACATATTTAACCAACAATGCAATCATCAAAGTCCTTCACATTCTATTTCCCAAGTGATGACATAGCCTGTAAATACATACATAAGAACATAAAGCATGAAGAATATATAAGAGGAGACCTTCTCATTCATAGTCTGGCATTTGGAGGTGAAAAAGGCATTGGGATCAAAATGAGAGTTCTTGAAGACCTTTAAGCGATCACTTAGCGTTAGATTTCCTTCCAGCTCCGCTGAGTCTCCTATGCTCGACGTTCTCGACATTATTCTTAATTTTGTTCTTGATCACAATCATCTTATTTCGCTGGTTTTTATTGCGGGCATACTTTGTCCTTGTTTCCGTCTTCAATGAACACGCATGACTCGCTCTCCATTTTAGCTGGAAGGTCAAATAACCAGTCACTTCTCTCTTTATTCATTAATCCATAACAAAGTCTCCAAGTTACAAGTTTCCTTAATTGGGTCCCTAATGCTCCTCTATTCGTGTAACCCCATGTGATTAAAGATGCTTACTCTCTCCATTAATTTCTTACTTTTAAAGCCAATTCATAGGAGAGTTTATTCCTAAATGCAACGCATTGATATGAAGATGCACTTTTAAAATTATATATAAAAAATTAAATCTTTATTAATAACAAGGTAATTAAAAAATATCTCTTATCATTAAATAATAATAATAATAATAATAATAAAGATTTACATTCATGTTTAATAGTATTTTCTATCTAAATTATATAAATTGTGTAATAAAATAAAATGATATCCCGGAAAAATATACCTTTTTTCTTCTTAAATGAGTAAAGTATTTTAAACTAAAAGCTAGGTATTATTTGTTTGCTAGAAAGTAATTTTTTTTAGAAAGTGATTTTCATAAAAAATAAATTCTTAAAAAGTAAATTATTTTTTGATATTTGATAATAAAAAGATAAGTTAAAAAACACTTTTTTGTATTTAATTATGTTATGAAAATAAGCTTAAAAATAACTTATTAATGTTTTAATTTTTTTCAAGTGTATTAAAAGAATAAGGACTAAATCTAGCAGATAAATAAGTTGAAGGAGAATAAAATTGAAAAAATCTAATTTTATAAATTATTTAAAATAAAATAAATAGTAATCAAAACAATAAAAACTAAATCTAACAAATGAAAAGTTGAAAGAGGATGAAATTGAAAAAAATTAATTTCATAAATTATTTCAATTAAAATAAATAGCAATAAAAAGAATTAAACCAAATATAATAAATAAATAATTTCAATTAAGAAAATAATAAGAGAAAAAACAAAAATAACAAAAATAATAACAAAAGTTAATATGAAAATAAAATTAAATAAAATTCTAAAAGATAAAATTAAAGAGAAAAAATAAAAAAAATGATTCAAAATTAAATATATAAAAATTAAAATATTGAGTATTAATTTGATATAATCAACATAAAAATTTTCTTCAAGTTTTTTGCAACTTTCAATAAATGTTTTCAATCCAAAATTAAAAAAATAATTTCATTGAAATTAAATTAATTTTTTCTTTAACTAGAAAATATTTTTCATTGATGAATTTTTACAATGATAAATAAATATATAAAAGTTTAGAAAATAATTTTTAAAAAACGACTTTCCATCCCTAATCAAAGAAAGTGACATTTGGGAAACCTAATTGAAAAAAGTTTAGGTGTAGGGATGAGTTCAAACTTGCAAGACTAATTTGAGGTTCGCCCTAATTAATATAATAAACTGCCAAACCAGCTAGACCAACAAGTCACAGCTGACCACATAATCTTTTATTCTGAGAAGAGAAAATCCCTCATTCCAATTGAAAAGGTAAAAAAGAAAAGTAGGCACAATCCTGGGACTTTAACTGACATGACCTGTACATTAACTACCGACAAAATCACCTCCTTGTCTGTCTCCTCTCACTTTTTTCCAAGAAGCCTGGGAAAATGAAGAGAGGGAAGTGACGGAGCTAGAAAGAAATGGAGAATACTGTAAGAAATGTGGGATGTGAATGGCTTAGATCCAAACAAGAAGAGCATAGAATTATAGCTGATTTGACTGGCTTTGATAACTTGAAAGCCGTGTTGGGGGGCAGAGGATAACGTAAGGAGAAGGAAGGGAACACTGAAGACAAAGAAGAGGAAGAGCTACGGTTATTTTCAGTTAGGACATGCCTGTATGTGCCACCTCTCTCCCTCTCTTTTATTATTTCTGAATTATTTACTACTGAAATCTTGATTTTATTAGTTAGATTTTATTTCAACTGTTCTTCACAACTTTGAATTCGAATCTTTGATTATCTTTTTTTAATAATCAGTTTCTTTTTTTGCAATAAATGGAATGATGAGTAGAGTAGTTGCTAATCATATCTGGCACCTCTGTTGTATATGGTATTGTTGCCTCCGCTGACGAAGTCTTAGGTTGTAATGATTCTGTATAGCACAAAAACGTACTTCTTCTCTACTTATTAATCTTGTACTCCTAGAGAATCTGACTATCAGTTGTAAAGTTACAGTATATATTAACATCAATAATATACTGTTTAAGAATTTAAAAGGCAAAACACTTTCTTTATTACCTTTTATTTATCTTTCAATATCGAGCTGGGTTGGAGGCATAGATTAGTGTTTTACCAATGATGCCAAAGGTTGCTGGAAATTGATTAGCTTGTGCATATGATGGTTCTCTGTTCTTTTTGGAAAGTGAGCACTGCCATTTGCAATTAGTTTAGAAAATATATCTTGTCTGTGATGAATCCATGAAAGGATTCTTGACTTGTTATATTAAAATCTGTTACCTGAAGTTATATCAGTTTCCTTTCCCGCTTGGCTTTATGTTGATGCTGTAAAAGAAAAGGAATAAGGAGCGACAATAGTGGAAATGACTAAAGCATTAACAGCTGTTGATGGATTAAATCTTGGTGAAGTGATCGATCTTTTTTTGCCATTGTTAGAAGGTGATGGGGTGATTTCACATATGAATTCTTGCGGCAGTGCAGCAGAAATGTTACCAGCAGATAGTTTTATAGGGAAGGAAACGGAGTTGAAGTTGATAGAGATAGAAAATGTAATTAGGTATTTGACTTGGCTCTTATATTTGTTCACCCCTTAAACCCTTTCTCGGGTTTTAGATTGAAAATGTTCAATTTCTCATATTTATGCTTTTGCCTTTTGGAAACTGCTCTGCTTTGCTGAAAAACACGGTGCGAGTATTCCCTTTGAGCTTCTTAGATACAGTTTCAATGGCTCTTATTAATCTCATTGAGCTGGATTGGAAGCATAAAAGGGGTAGTAGTTGCATCTAGATGAAAGAAGTTGAAGAAGTGATTGGGTTCCATAACTACTTGTGAATCGCGATCTCTCCTAGTAGTCTTACTTATTAATCAGTTATAAACACTTCACTTGATGGTTTTCTGTTCTTTAGGTAAACAGATGAATTACAGCAATCCCAACTCCTAGAAATGTTTCTTCCTGTATTGAGGGCTATTGCCCTAAAATCATCTCCCTTTTTTCTGGATTTTAGGTTAATGTTGCAAAAGCAAAGGGACGAGAAGCTACAGTAGTGGAAGGGGATTAACAGTTGATTGTACGGTCAACTCTGCTGGGTTAGCAATTTCTTGCAGCGGTACAGCAGAAATGGTGCAGGTGGAGTGCTCTGCAACAAAGGAAACAGAGCAGAAGAGGACAGAGAAAGAAAATGTAATTATAGTTCTAGCTAGGTTTTGTACTCATTCACTCCTTAAACCTTAGCTTGTATCCTAGACTGGATAATTTCCACTTTCTTATAGTTATTGATTTTTCACACTCTTACTAGCACTATGATATTGCATCTAAGATTGTTTCAAGTACAAGACAGAGATTGAGTGGATACCAGTAGTATTATGCCTTTTTACTTGTCTAGTGACATTGCATCCAAGTTCTTTCCCATACTAGAACTCTTATATCCAATGACCTTTTTTTCCGGGACATAAACAGGTGGATACAATGGTGGAAATGACACAAGCATCAGCAACTACAAATGGGGTCAACTCCTCCATTGCGATTGGTGTCTCTTTGTCTTCTTTGGAAGGTAATATTAGTTTTTGTAGGGTTGTTGCTGAAACAGTACCAGCAGAGACATTCATGGTGAATGCAATGAAGCAGAAGAGGAAGGTAAATGTAATTTGATTTCACCTCCTGTTCAATATATGTACCCTTATGGCTTACACCATTGTCCTGGTCTTAGATGGGTAGTGACGCTTTTTTACACACATATTTTACTGTTTTTAAATGCTATGATGTTGAATCAAAGCCCCCCCCCCCAAATGACAAAGCCTTTTGTGGAAGTCTATTGATAGTTTGCCGCAGTCCAGACTTCTAAGTCTTACCAAAGCCTATAAGAACTATAATCCAAATAGCCCCATGTAGAGTATGCTTCATCAAATAGTTCTTGTTCCAGTACAGATCCCTCATGCATTATCATGTGGTTTCTGCTTGCTATGGGAGTTTTCCAGGTAATATCCTCTTCGCCAGTGTTATAACTGGAAGTGGAAATGGGGATCGTTGAGTTTCTTATGTCACAGTCCATTCCTCTAGATTTACATCTTGCATCATTTCTTACTTTGAATAGTTGGATACTTTTAAATTGTTATCCACCTTTTATTTGGACAGGGAAGTAATTGTAAGTTTTAATGTTTTTTTAGAAAGATAGAGATGAGATTTCTCTTCTATAGGTTGATAGGGCAAGCAAAGAAATGCAGGAAGATACAGCAAAAGGCATTGAAAGAGAACAAGTTGAGTTTACAGCCAATATTGTGCTTCGTCAGCTTCTTGTGAGTTGAAATTTCTGTTCTCTGATTAAAATTTTGAAATTTTCAATCTTATTATAAGCTCATCCCCACTCCTTTAGCGGAGACCAAGGTACTTTGATGGTCCTTCATACATAGTTGGGAGATGTGCTCCAAATGTGGCCAAAAAGGTCATATGGTATGCCAATGCACGATGCGGAAGTGGAAAAAGAAGAAACTATGCTTCCTTTGTGGGAGTTTGGATCACGTTGGGAGGCGTTGTAGAAAGGTAGAGTACAGATGTATTCTAGAGATTATAGTTTTTGCACTCTCATCATGCACATTTTACTGGAAAAGTAAATCCAAAATTAACTACCTTATAAAAAGTGCCAGGCGATAGTATCCATGCTTTTTTCTGGGTAATTGGCAACGTCTCTAATCCAGATGAAAGTCTTGTGGCAATTTCTTTCAGAAATTTGGGGGAAAATGCAATGAAGCTCTGTCATGTTTGTTTACTGTTTTAGCACACTTCATCAGTTTCTTTTCAAAACTTCTCCACTGAACTATAAATTGCCAATGATATGTTAGTTTGTGCAAAGTTTATGCAAATCCTTGTCGACATGGTTTATCACACAGTTTACGTACTCTATGATATCCTATCACAGAATCGATACTGCTCTGTTTGCAAAGGAAGAGGCCACCAAGCCAGATACTGTCCAGAAAGGGACCAAGGAAGATCAAGTCATGGTATTTGCTTACGATGCAGAAATTCAGGACATGATATGTTTTCATGTACAGCTGACTATTTGCCCAGTGATCTCAAGGTCCGTGTACAATCCTGATGCTTGTTCGTGCCTTTAATGTCCATTTACCTTTCTTTTTTATCAAGATAAATATGGTTCTGGCATCCTGCTCAGTGCAAGTGTTCTTTTTTTGTATGCAGGAAATTCAGTGTTATGTTTGCAGAAGCTTCGGTCATCTCTGCTGTGCTGTCTTTCCAGATATAGATCCAAGAGAGGTTTATTGTTATAACTATGGAAATTGAGATCATACGAGTATAATAATTGGTTTTCTGTAATGAGAAAAATGACTAATCAAATAGATGTTTTTCTACATTTGATGCACAAAGTCATGTGGAGCAACTGGCAGCGCAAAAGCATACTACATGCTACAAATGTGGAGAGGAAGGCCATTTTGCAGGAAATTGCAGTAAGCAAGGGAAGGTTAGTTTCTTGCCTCTAGTTGCTTGCTCTTGTCTAAGAAAATCTCTCTCTGTCATGCACATACAACACACACATAGCACGCATTATTTTTATGATTTAGCTGTCACGCAAACCTTCCTTTGCTTGTATGCTTCAGGGTGGACAGGGAAGAGAACAAGCGAGCAATTAGCTTCTGTTTCAAGGACTTGACAGAAAATGAGAAAGTTCATGGAATCTTTTAACGAGGACGTGATAATCTTCACAGACACCAAAAAACAGAAAATGAATTGCAAGGAAATGGTAATTATGACTACGGATAAATCGAGGTTGAGGGTAACTTGATCATCGCTACAGTCAAGAACTTGTTCAATAGCGAAGCTGAGGAAGAATAATTGGATGCCACCTCCAAAATCCATCATGAAGGCCTTCTCGGAAGCCTCAGCATTCTCGTGAACAATTGAAAATCTCGGAACTTCAATCACAAAGATTGTCTTAGAAGATGTTTAGGCCTGGGTGACCATTATGTATATCATACATTGGCAAATAGTTCCTTCTTGTTCATTGAAATATGAAGGTACCCTCTTCGATTTATCCAGGTTTATCATGCCCTTCATGGCACAACATATCACCAACTACTATATTAAAATGTATGTTTGTTTTTGCTGCTCTTTTTGCTTTTAGTGATGGATCCATCACTAAAAACAAAAAATATAACAGCAAAAGCATGAATTTGCAGCCTTACTCTTTGTTATTTTGCTGTAGAGGTTCATATCCCAAGCAAACGCAAAAGGAGAAACAAAAATAAACTCTGTTTGAACCAAATGCAACCGATTCATCTTTAAACTAAAAAAACAAATTGTATAACACCAAACTCTATATACATCTAAGGTACCTAGTTCCTGATAACATCAATTCTTATTTCACAGTTGGAATAGTAGTGAATGAACTTGGTTGAGTTTGTACAAATTTATAGTTGGGGAAGCAAGCTTTCATCAAAGAAGAGATAAGATTGTCATCCAAGATGCTAGCAAACAACCCAATACTTGCGCCCAACAAGGCTCACAAAGCATCGATGACAACTTTACTTGAGTCACTACCCGCAGGATCTGGCACACCCTTGAACAATCCAAGGACTTAACATACACCCCCATAAATCGAGATCCTACTACCAACACTGAACTTGAATAATGGGTTCTTGATAGAATTAAAACCCTGCACAAAATCAAATTTATATTCTTTCACACCAACATCTAGAAACAAACGCAACCTGAAGTTTTTCATGTAAGAATATAAGTTATAATATTCTATATGTAGGATCGAATTGCATGCTATTTTTAGCGAATTGTATATGACGCAGAAATAAAATAGTATGATCGGATTGTGTAACGTTATTAGCCATGATATCTGATGAAGGAGTCACTATAAAAAAATATTCTTGACTCCCTTCTTGTCTCTAACACCGATTCTTCTAGTGACGGAAAGTGTATATGCATTTTCTTATTATTAGTCTTAAGAATGATTTAATTGGTGTTCTTTATAAAGAAGAGAAGTGGGTTAAGAATATAATTACTAGGGATGATCATTATTAGAATGAAATGTAATTATAGTTATTTTTTAAAATATTTTTTATTTAAAAATATATTAAAATAATATTTTTTTATTTTTTAAAAATATTAACATAAAATATGACTCGTTACCTCAAAACTTATTATAATTTAAGTTTCCATTTTAAGTGAAGTAAAATTTAATTATTTAACACCCTCTTATAAAATTATCCTATCAGCCAATATAAATACATAACCTAATATGGACTTTATCGTATCTATGTAGCTAACAAGGTCTGCATCTAAGTATTCATTCACTTGAAATTGATTAAATTTTCTATATGTTAGCATATAATAAAAATAAAGTCTTTATATCTTTGAGATATTTTTTTAATAATATTTCTTCTAATTTATCTATTATATATTTATTAATAATATCTTTAGTGTAGGGTGTAGAATCACTTATTTGATGTTATTAGTAATTATGAAACTTATACTCTAACTTCTAGAATTTTCATATTACATAGTATTTCACTCCCATTAACTTTATTATTTTCAATGAACCTAGCATTTCTAGTTTTAATAATTCTTGTACTTTGGTTAGGATAATAAAATGTATACCTTTAAAGATCACTAATGAAAAAATCATTAATTTTTTTCGTGAATTTTTTTTATGTGAATTATAAATTCTCATTTTTATTCACTAATTCTAAATATAAAAATATCTTATACTAGATTTGTTTTACCAACCTATAATTTATAAGTTAGTTTTTTGGAACTACTTTACCAATAATCTTGTTTAACAAATACATGATAGTTTTAAATGCATACACCCACAACAATATTGGAATTGATGAATGACTTAATATGTCTTTACCTATATCTAATAAAATATGATTATGTATTTTGCTATACCATTTCATTATAGTGTATTTAACATTGTATATTTAACACGTGTCACATTTCTCAAGAAATTTAGCAAATAGACTTGGATATTATTTAGTTTTATTATATTTTTTATAATATCTACAATCTCTATCTTACTTGACAACTTTTAACTTTTAATTTATTTAATTTTTAATCTCAGACATTTACTTTTTAAGATTTTTTATACATTAAACATACATTTATAATGTGAATAATTATCAATAAGATGATAAAATATTTTTTTATTAAAAGAAATAACATCAAAAGACCCGCATATATCAATGAGTATGATTTCAAGAAGTCATAACTTGAATTGATTCATCAAATAATATAAAAAAATATTAAAATTTAATTTAAAATATACAAAATCACTAGGCTTATCTTTTTTTGAACCATGCCCTATATTTCAAGTAATCTTTCTAAAGCGTCTAATTTTTTCACATAAATAGCACTCATCATTTTTATGCTCCTTCTTACAAGCTTGGACAAAGTGGTTTATGGTTACCCCTTCATACCTCTTGATTATTTACAATATCAATGTAATATTTTTTCTCGATTCTTAAGTCTCATTACCTCTTAATTAACTATAATATGCAGCTTATGGACATTCCATTTATATTTCATAATATTATCATTCACTTAGAAAAAATCATACTTAAAAAATAGTGAGTTAATGAAAAATTATACAAGAAAATTCACATCCATATTTATTTCTAAGATCTTAAGTTTTACTGCGATATTTATCATTTAATAACATCCATGAAAAACTACACAAAAAAATTCTTATTATTTATAAGAGCTGTAATATTTATCATTTAATAATATAATCATGTATGGTACAAGAATTATCATAAAGATGATGGCCAAATCATCCATTAATATCCAAACAAGTGACTTGTAGTAATTTGAGAATGATACTCCATTAATTTCTTAGCATTTTCTTGTGTGGTGGGCATTATCCTTAACACATCCATGCATTAAAAGGTCGGTTCTTGCAAAAATCTTGAACATAGCAATGGAGTCCCCACTGGATTCATTAGCAAATTGTTCTTATATTCTTCATCATCAATAACGAGAGGATGACCAATAGTATTCTCCAAGAAACATTTATATAGAAGAATTTGACGAATTTGATTAATAAAATAAAATCCCTCATTAAAATCTAGGGCTCATAAAAAATTTAAAAAAAAAAGAATAATCTTTGAATGGAAAAACACGAGTTCTTCAATCTAAAGCTCTCGTAATAATTATAAGAATAAAAACTATAATATTTTGTATGTATTGCAGAAATAAAATATTAGGATCAAATTATGTATTGTTATCAGCCATGATATCTAATGAAAGAATCACTAAAAAAAATATTCTTGACTACTTTCTTCTCCCTTACACCTATTCTATTCTTTTAGTGATGGAAAGTATATATGAATTCTCTTATAATTAATTAGTCTTCTATTATGATTTAATTGGTGCTCTATTATAGAGGAGAAGTGGATCAAGGAAGATAATTAGTAGGATTGATCATCCATTATGATTCCTTTTAGTGATTATTTTAAACAGATTAATCATTAAATATAATTATCAGTTTATTTTTAATTGTAGGTCCAAGTTAAACATAAACGGTAAAACAATGTTAGTAGGCCACTTAAATAGAAAAACAACTTAGATTTCAAAGTATCATAATGTAAACTTAATAACTACATCATCATTTGTATATGCTACATCTTGCGGTTGAATTAATTTAAAAAAAATATATATAAAAAATATTTAGATATAGTTAATATTTTTTTAAGTGAAAATAAAAGATGTAGTTAATATTTTTTTAAGTGAAAATAAAATTTTAAAATATATAAAGATTGATTTGATATGACCCGATCAACTTGATAGATTTAAAAAAATATCAATAAAAATATAATTTGATTTAAAATAAATATTTGAGATGATATATTTTTATAAATATTAAAATAATAATATATTTAATTAATTTAGATCAATTCAAACAAACCTACTAATTTACATATCAGGTCACAAATCTATAAAATAAATCAAAATAAATTAAAAAGTTGAAGTGTAATATATATATGTATATATATATATATATATATATATATAATGACAATAGTCTGTATCATCCTGTTATTCATCTGCTAATAAGCCAATGCAAGCATGATTTCTGACAAATGGATGAGAGCGACGGCTATGTAAATTTAAGAATAATTGCAACGACATTATGCAATCCTTTACGAGAAACAAAAGCAATCCATGCAAGTTTAATAGCGACAAACACACCACTCCCTATTTATTTGATCATCCTCTTGCAAGCAGATTGATTGCATCAGTTGTGAACCACCACAACACAACAATCAAGTTACAGAAAAACATGGAGAAATTAATCCACACCAACATCAAATTAAGTCACGACATACTATAGCAAATTGTCAACATTTTTTTCTCAACCACCATCAACCACCCACTCCTTTAACAACCACCATCAACCACTTCCAACCACCATTCAACCATCATCAACCACCCTCAACCAAGTTGCCAAGGCTCTCCTATAAATAGAGATAAAGAGAGAGCAATGTAATAAGTGTAGTGAAATTGTGGTGAGAGCAAAAGGGTGAAAGTGTGGTGAGTGCAACTGTGAGAGTGAGAAAATACAGATTTGAGAGAAACACCGAGTGTAAGAGTGAAACACCCGGTTAAGTGAGATTGTACTGGGTTGAGTTGAGTGTTTGTATCATTCCTCCAATAATATACAATATGCTGCCTCCGTGGACGTACCCGATTTTGGGAACCACGTAAATCTGTTGTTTGTGTTTTATTTGTATTTGCTTTTGGTCCAGTATGCGCAACAATTGGTATCAGAGCATTAGGGAAGCTTGAACACTGAAAAAAACACCTTTTTCAGCTCTCTGTTCAAAGTTGCAGAATTTTCAAAGTTCTCAGATCTTGATTTTGACCACCTGTGGAGATTCCTCTCGTTGATACGAGTCCGGCGATATAAAGATCATCAAAATCGGAGTTGAAACGAGCCCTGTAGAGCTCGCCGAAGTTTCGCCGGAAATCTGCCGGAAAAACCAGACAGTGCCGGAAATCTCACCTGAGAAGACAGCCACGTCATCCGACACGTTGGCGCTGAGTCACCATCCATGTCATCAACAGAGGGTCCACATTGCCATGTCATCAGACACATCATCTAACAGTGACAGAATATTCTCTTGACAGAATAAGAATATTCCGTTGACAGTAAGAGAATATTCCGTGACAGAATATTCTTCATCAGAGACAGAATATTCCTTCCCTGAGTTAACTCGGTCAGATTGATTTTTTGGCCAACTCAGTGATTTTTTGACCGGTTTTAGGCCGAGTCAAGTTGGTTCCTAGCATTTTCAACCATTCCGGACGCAACCGTGGTGTCCGTTTTGTGAAACAGCACACCGAAGTTACTGTTTTGGCTCTTTTGAGCATAAAAGTGCATGTTTTAACAATTTCGGGAGCCTATTTGTAATCCAAAGACGTCCTAATGGCTGATATTCCAGAAGAAAAATTAGTGGGAAATGCTAGTATACCTCCACAATATATCCCGGTATCGAGTACCAAATTTGAGGTGGAGAAGTTTGATGGGAAGGGTAATTTTGGCATGTGGAAATGTGAAGTCATGGATATGCTTGTCCAAATGAATTTGGATTTCACTCTAGAAGATAAACCGGAGGATTTGGATGATAAAAGCTGGGAAAGGATAAATCGGTTAGCTTGCAGTTCCATCCGACTTTGTCTTGTAAAGGATCAGAAGTACGCCTTTTCAGAACAAAACTCTGCAAAGGAATTATGGCAAGCACTGGAGGACAAGTTTATGAAGAAGAGTATAGAGAATCGTCTCTACTTGAAGAAAAGGATCTTCCGCTTTCAGCACAAGAAAGGTACTTCTATGAATGAGCATCTGAATGATTTCAATAAAATGATAGCTGATTTGAAGAATTTAGATGTGGAAATTAATGATGAAGATAAAGCTCTGCTGTTATTGAATTCACTGCCTGACACATATGAACATCTCGTCACCACTTTACTGTATGGTAAAGAAAAGATTAAATTCATTGATGTGTCCAATGCTTTGGTGAACAATGAGTACCGGAAGAAGGATCAGATTGTTCACAAAGAGTCAACGTCAGAAGCATTGACAGTTAGAGGCAGAACAAACCCTAGAAGATTTCGAGGGCGAGGGAGATCTCGCTCAAAATCCAGAGGAGAATCATCAAACAGACGATATCTTGCAAAGGATGAGTGTGCCTTTTGTCATAAAAAGGGGCACTGGAAGAAAGATTGTCCGATCAAGGGCAATAAGGAAAAAGATGAACCAACTGTGAACGTTGCACGAGATGAGGATGAACGAGACTCTGCATTCATGGTCTCATCACCAGAAAACCATTCTGGTGAATGGATTCTTGATTCTGCATGTTCCTATCACATGTGCCCTAACAAGCACTTATTCTCGAGACTCGAGGAGTTCGATGGAGGAGTTGTGTTGATGGGTAATGATGATGTTTGTGAGATCAAAGGGATTGGGACTATCCATCTGAAGATGCATAATGGGGTAGTCAAGACACTGACAGAGGTACGGTATGTACCTGACCTGAAGAAAAATCTCTTCTCACTTGGAGTCCTAGAATCCAATGGTTATAAGATTATCATGCATGGTGGAGTCCTGAGAGCAATCCGTGGTGCATTAGTTGTCTTAAGAGGTACGAGGAAAGGAAACTTATATTTCCTGGATGGATCTACTGTTACCGGTACAGCAGCTGTTTCCAAAAGCATAGAAGATGATGAAGCAGATAATTCCAGACTTTGGCACATGCGTTTAGGGCATGCTGGTGAAAAGGCTTTGCAAGGATTGGTCAAACAAGGTCTATTAAAAGGCGCCAAGACTGGGAAGCATGGGTTCTGTGAGCATTGTGTTCTTGGAAAACAGACAAGAGTCAAGTTTGGCACTGCGGTACACAATACAAAAGGGATTCTTGATTATGTTCACACAGACGTATGGGGACCTTCAAAGAATGAATCTCTTGGAGGTAATCGTTGGTTTGTTACTTTTATTGATGATTTCTCAAGACGAGTATGGGTGTACATGATGAAACACAAGGATGAGGTCCTTGATATCTTTCTGAAATGGAAGAAAATGGTGGAGACTCAAACGGGAAGGAGAGTTAAGACTCTTCGGTCAGATAATGGTGGTGAGTACACTTTAGATCCTTTCTTTAAAGTTTGTCAGGATGAAGGGATCAAGCGACATTTTACTGTGCGCAAAACACCACAACAAAATGGAGTAGCAGAACGCATGAATCGCACATTGGTGGAGAAAGTCCGATGTATGCTATCACATTCAGGACTAAGCAAAGTGTTCTGGGGCGAGGCATTAAGCTATGCTCGTCATATTGTTAACCGGTTACCTTCAGCAGCATTAAATGGAAGAACCCCTTTAGAGGTATGGTCAGGCTCTCCTGCAAATGATTATGACTCTATGCGTATATTTGGTTGCTCAGCATATTATCATGTTACTGAGTCCAAGCTAGATCCTAGAGCCAAGAAAGCTATATTTTTGGGCTTTAGTGGAGGAGTAAAAGGTTACAGACTCTGGTGTTCTGAATCAAAGAAAGTGATTTTGAGTAGAGATGTCACTTTTGATGAGTCTGGCATGTTACAACAAGAGAAATCACAGGAGAAGGAAAAACAGTCTGGTGATGCACAACAGGTGGAGTTGGAGACTTCAGTCATTCCTATAAAGACTGTTCAGACAATCTCTACTGAAGGAGATTCAGATGAAAGTTCAGATGAAGAGGATGCAACAACTTCAGCAACCACACAACAAGAATCCATTGCAACGAGTAAACCGAAAAGAGTTATCAAGAAACCCGCTCGGTATTGTAACATGGTGGCTTATGCACTTCCGGTGATTGATGATGGAATCCCCTGCACCTACAAAGAGGCAGTACAGAGTGTAGAAAGTGCAAAATGGAAAGAGGCAATGGATGAAGAGATGAAATCTCTCCACAAGAATCAGACTTGGGATTTGGTACAACTCCCTAAGGAAAAGAAGACAATTGGTTGCAAGTGGGTATATGCTAAGAAGGAAGGTAATCCAGGAAAAAACAACATCCGTTTCAAAGCAAGATTGGTAGCAAAAGGCTATGCTCAGAAGGAGGGGATAGATTATAATGAGGTATTCTCCCCAGTTGTTAAGCATTCATCAATTCGTATTCTGCTAGCCTTGGTTGCACAGTTTGATTTGGAGTTAGCCCAACTTGATGTGAAAACTGCCTTCCTACATGGAGATTTGGAAGAGGAAATTTACATGTCTCAGCCAGATGGTTTCAAAGTCATTGGGAAAGAGAATTGGGCTTGTAAACTGAAGAAGTCACTGTATGGATTGAAACAATCTCCTCGCCAGTGGTATAAGCGATTTGACAAGTTCATGATAGAACATGGATACACACGGAGTCAGTTTGATCATTGTGTATATTTTCGCAAACTTCTTGATGGTTCTTTCATCTATTTGCTCTTATATGTGGATGATATGTTGATTGCATCAAATAGCAAAGTGGAGATTGACAGACTGAAAGCTCAACTGAGAACTGAGTTTGAAATGAAGGACCTTGGAGAAGCTAAGAAGATTCTTGGCATGGAGATTCAGAGAGACAGAAGAAAAGGCACAATCTGTTTGACACAGACCCAATACTTGAAGAAAATTCTAAAGAGATTTGGGGTAGATGGTAAGACCAAGCCTGTAAGTACACCTTTAGCTTCTCATTTTAAGCTAAGTGTTTCAATGTCTCCACGCACAGAGGAAGAGCGCAAGCATATGGTTCAAATTCCGTATGCAAATGCAGTTGGTGCATTAATGTATGCAATGGTTTGTACGAGACCAGATATTTCACATGCAGTCAGTATGGTGAGCAGGTATATGCATGATCCGGGAAAGGGTCATTGGCAGGCAGTTAAGTGGATTCTACGGTACATTCATGGCACAACTGATATTGGTTTGAAGTTTGAGAGGGATGATAGACTCAAACAAAATTTAGTTGGTTATGTGGATTCGGACTATGCTGGTGACTTAGACAAGCGTCGTTACACAACAGGCTATGTGTTTACACTTGCTAAAGGGCCTGTAAGTTGGAGGTCAACTTTACAATCAACAGTAGCTTTGTCAACAACTGAGGCAGAGTACATGGCAGTAACAGAAGCTTTCAAGGAAGCTATATGGTTACATGGGTTGATTGAAGATTTGGGAATTGTTCAAGAGCACGTGAATGTCCATTGTGATAGTCAAAGTGCTATTTGTCTTGCAAAGAATCAGGTTCATCATTCCCGCACCAAGCACATCGATGTTCGATTTCATTTTGTTCGAGAAATTGTGGATGAAGGAGATATTCTGCTACAGAAGATTGGTACCGCAGATAATCCAGCTGACATGCTCACAAAATGTGTCTCAGGGATCAAGTTCCAACATTGTTTGGACTTGGTCAACATCTCTCGGTGTTGAGCACCTTCAGGGTGCAGCGCCATATGGCGCATTAGAGGCAGCATTGATTGATCACAAAGATTGGATGGAAAAATCTTGCCAAGGTGGAGATTTGTAGCAAATTGTCAACATTTTTTCTCAACCACCATCAACCACCCTCTCCTTTAACAACCACCATCAACCACTTCCAACCACCATCAACCACCCTCAACCACCCTCAACCAAGTTGCCAAGGCTCTCCTATAAATAGAGATAAAGAGAGAGCAATGGAATATGTGTAGTGAAATTGTGGTGAGAGCAAAAGGGTGAAAGTGTGGTGAGTGCAACTGTGAGAGTGAGAAAATACAGATTTGAGAGAAACACCGAGTGTAAGAGTGAAACACCCGGTTAAGTGGGATTGTACTGGGTTGAGTTGAGTGTTTGTATCATTCCTCCAATAATATACAATCTGCTGCCTCCGTGGACGTACCCGATTTTGGGGAACCACGTAAATCTGTTGTTTGTGTTTTATTTGTGTTTGCTTTTGGTCCAGTATACGCAACAGAAAAATCCTCCATAAAAAATATTAAGAGATGATTTCGAGAAAAAATATAATAAAAAAGGATCCTAAATAAAATTAACATCAATAAAAAAAATAAGAATCAAATTCAATAAATTAAAATAAAATATTAGGAATGAAATTAAATAAAAGATTCAAATAGTAAAACATATTTGACCAAATTCATGATCACTTTTTTCCTTTTCTTAATTTAATGCATCTAATATTATTAGATAAGATAATTTTATTAGATTTAGCTGAGTTTATAATTTAAATTAAGATTTTTTCTTATTTTTTAAAACACACTTATAGTTTTTTTATATTTTTTTTTAATGTTAAGATTTGTTTTTAGATTTACGGCATAGCACGGCCACGAGATTGATAGTATAACTAATGTATCTCATCCTCCTTTCCTTATAATTCCTTTTTTTTTTTAAATAAATAAAAAATTCAACCCCCTTGTATATACATAAACTTACATGACTTAAACGTCAGTAATGGCTCGTCCTCGCTTATTTACCGTGTCTAAAAAAACTTTGAAGGAGGTGACTCCTTTGAGAAAAAAATTCCATATACATAAAATGCTTGGAAGATTGTGTTTGCATGGAAATAGGGAACAAGTGCGAGTGCTACCACGCTTCATTTTTGTTTTGTTTTTGCCCACTTCTTCACAAATTTTGGTTTCAGTGGTACCGTGTGAATTCGAATTTTGATCATGTTTTGGTTGTGTGGCGATGATAGGATATATACAGTGCCTGTCAAGGCTTAGTTGCATGAAACACATTTTGATCTCAATTATTTTACACTCTGTGGTTCAATTTTCCGACGGCCCTACACGGGCAAAACTCTATTATCCTCCATTTATTTTAGGAATGGTTTTTTGTTTTGGTCATGTAGAACATGAACTCAAGATTCACTCTCTCTATGCTATGAGTATATTCTCTCAAGAATACGAGCAGCGCTATTTCATCTCAAAACCCATCTTGAACAAGCTCTTCGAATAATATCCAATTATCTGACTGTTCTTGCCCATCAATTAAATCCATTTCATCAATATATATTTGATATCCAGCGAGGCCCTTTCTCTTTTAGGATCAATCTTCGAGTCCTTAAATTCCCTTCAAGCTGTCTACTAATGTTGAAAATTAGTCATGTAAACTTAAATTTAAGTTTACATGGTAGATTCAGTGAGTCTTCACATATATGGAATGCTCTGGTTCTTTGTCCATGATCATAACCTTCTTAAGTTGTTAGAGCAGACAACCAAGCGAGCTTTCAGGAGATTGAAGCATGTGAAATGCAATAAAAGAGTTTGGTAAGCATCACTTTTAAACATATTTCCCCATCATCGGTCGCTCACTCCATAATTCGGTCGCTCACTCCATAATAGAATAGACTAGGGAGCTCGCTTTTAAGACTTTGATTCAACTTGGAAAAGAAAAGATAAAAAAGGGGTTAAAAAAGAATAGCATATCACGTCAAAGATTGAACGTTTATGTGGAAATTTTGATAGCACCTAGTTTACGTTTTCACGTGTAGCGTTCTGTCGCTAACAAGTGATTTGCCATGTTACTATCGCCTTGAATTGTCCAAGCGGCTGCTAGGCCCTGGAGGCTAAAGAGATTGAGTCGTAATTCTCCTCGTCCTTCCGGTGCATGTCATTCACTCTACCACTGGACATTCATACGATTATCTTCGACCAATTTGATTTTGCCTATAAAATCTATTAATCTTAAAAATCACTACTCATCAACAAGGATCTATATTGATTTTTCAGGAAAGAAAATGCATGGATTAATTTGTGGTTTCATTAAACTGATCTAGCCGAGTTTATTACCCTTTTTTCTTTTTTTTCTTCTCTCAAACATTTACCTAGCTCTCCAAATTGCACTCATGGAGACTTATGGATAAATTAATTAAGATATGACTTGTTTACTTTATTTAAATATAAATTTAGTTTTGTTATATAATTAAAAAGCTAATTATATAATCCAACGTATGTATAGTATGTATATTCTGCTTATTCGCAAATCTTATTGATGACTTCAAAAATAATTTCAGGCTATATTTATGCTTTTATTATGATAGAAATTTTTTTAAAACATTTTCCCAAAAATAAAACAACTACATATTATTTATTAGAATTTATTTAGCTGAGAGGCTGGCGTTGGTGATAAAGATGTGAGAAAAGGAGTGGATGAGGAAAAAAGCTTTGGTATGAAGATAAAAATATATAGTTATTGAAAAAGTCGAAAGCATTTAATTAGTAAGGGAGCTGTTGAAATTCAGTTTGCATTAAAATTATATACAAATGATATTATGTATTGAATGAAATTTATATCCAATATTATAAAACTTTACGGTTTTGAAAAACCAGAAAAACTTTGAGACAAATTAAGCTTTTCTGGAACGTCAGATATTTTCTGAAACATAACCTTTAATTGTCAATTTTTTTTATTTTTTATTTTTAATAACATAGCAATTAAGTTTAAAAGCTCTGAGATTAGCTTATGAAATGAATGGTCGGAATTTTGATTAATCATTTGTTAAAAGGAGGGTTAGTAATTGCGGTTTAAAATATTTTTATTTAAAAATATATTAAAATAATTTTTTTAATTTTTGACAAATTATTTTTAATATTAAGATATCAAAATAATTTAAAACATTAAAAAATTAATTAAAAATAAAAAAAATTAAGTTTTTTTAAAAATATTTTAAAAATAGAAAAATAAATACACTTTATGATTTATTGGTGTTTGTGTAATCATGAAACATGCCTAGAGTGAAAGAGTGAAATTAACTACTTGTTTTAGAGAAAATTATGTGAGATAATAACCTTTAATGATGAGTAATTACATTCGTAATTGTAAAATAACATGTCAGTTGGGTCGGGTTCCAAGGCATAAACATGTTTTATCACCATCCTGTGTATCTTACAGGTCATGCTAGCATTAAATTCAAAATACTAATCACACCGAGGGAGGGCTAGTAAGCAAGGAAGAACCCAAGTAGTTGGGTTAGGGCATGGTCATTCTGAACCCATTGACCCAAGACAACGCCCACACCCAATGAGACAAGTCTTGTCCGAGCATAGAAGACAGATCATGGTGTATGGCCGTGAACCATGGGCAATAAAGCTTGTGGGTCATGTCTCTTAGTCTGAGCACATGGATAGTGGGAACCCTGAGACCAAATCTAGACACAAAGTTTGGTGAGTTGGGCTCAGGGATGCTGACCCTGAACCCTCCTCCTGTTTTATATATATATATATAAGTGACAGAAAGTAAAATATACATTATGCATGCTTGTCTTAACCAGAAACTCTTCTCTGTGAGGACTTGACTAGGACTTTTCAATGCCAATCATTAAATATTAAACACCCCTTAAGTGTCTTCATATGAAGAACTTATGTTGCATGACATGAATGCATTTCAAAAACCATACATTGTCTTAACCACATTATTCCATCTCATAAAATTTGTTTTCATAAATTTAAAGATAAGATAGCGTTATGCCAATATTGCTTTCATTTAGGGATGCTTGACTTCATAGAGTTCCTCCTTCATTTGCTCGAATGGAGGTGGATATGGAGAAGGTGTTTTCTCAACGGAGATGGAGATGAAAGCATGTTAAAATATTTTATTTATTTTTTTAATATTTTAATATTTTTTTAATTATATAAGTGTTACTATTAACTTTATATTTATCTGATTTAATTCTATATATTCTAAAATTAACAATCATATAAGTTTCTAATAATTTCAGGATTTATAAAATTCAAACTAGTAATTATTAGAACACCAAATTAAATTAAAAGATTAGAATATTAAATTTATTTAATATGAAAATATTTAGATGTGATATCTTCTAGGTTTATGTTTATGGACCTTTATGCTTTACTCTTTCTCTCTCTCTCTATATATTTTTTTTTAATATTTCATTAATTAACATAGTTTGTAAATGTAAAATATTACATTTTTTCATAACCTATATATATGTGCAAACTTGATAGAAAGTATGTGCACTTTAATTAATAGAGATTTTCTTTTGATAAAAATGGGTATAAGGATTGAAAATTAACTCCTATGTAAATTAATGAAGGTGAGCATAGAAATTAGAAGGTTTTCATAAAAAAAACAGAGATAGCGATTCTATGGACCTCCATTTCCGCCCTTAATTTCATTTATGCATGCTTCCAGGTGAGTATGAATATACAAGGCCACAGCATAATTAATGAGTCAATCTTCAAGAAGCTGGCGGGATTGACCTTCGTTTGATTTGTCTTTTATACTTGGATTATTAATTAGTTCAATGTCATCAGGTAACAACTAGGATACTTCCTGATTACATTGCATCAGGAAAATATTAATCTAAAAATTTAATATTTTCATTGCATAAAACTTTTTTTTATTAAATATTATTAAATAAATCACATAAAACTTTTTAATAATATTATTAAACTTATTCAATAAATCAAATTTGAAAAATCTCAATTTAATTCTTATCTAACTAAAATTTTAAATTAAATTATATAGAAGTTTTCTTAACATGTCATTGTTAGTTTAATAAATTAAAAAAAAAACCCTTAAATTAACCTAAGTTAAATTTTTAAACTCATGAATCAAGTTATAAATTCTACTATAATTAATTAATTATTTTATTTTATTATATACTCAAAATACTACTATAATTAATTAATTATTTTATTTTTATTTTATTTTATTATATACTAAAAAAATATATAAAAATCCATTCAAAATTAATAAAATATTAAAAAATAACATTAAAAAATAAACAATTAAAAATTTCAAAAAAAATATAGAATTACGATGAAAAAACCGTAAAGGGTAAAAAAAACAAAGCCTAAGTGCACGGTCTTCGCCCTTTCTAGTGTTTTTTTATTTTATTTCTTTAAACAGAAGGTTGCCTCCGATAGAATTAATTTGGCTACCATTATGGTTGCCAGAAATTCAAGGAGTGGTTTTTTTGGTTTAAAAAATTATTTTTAATCAGTTTTCATAAAAAAAAAAACATCTTATATGTAGACTTCATGCAAACCATCCTAAATCATCTAACAACCTCAAAATCACCTAAAATAAAAAATCAACTTAATAAAAAAGATCTAAATAAAACATGATTTTTTTGCAGGCATTTTTATAAATAAAACCCATTATAATCAAACTTTTTTCATCAAGTGAAATTCTTTAACACATGAAAGACGAGTTTAAATGAACTACTTTCAAGCAAGTGTCTTTCTATTCTCTCTAACTCAAGGATTGAATAATAAAAAAGATAAATTTTTTGGATCAAAATAAAAAATTATCACTAATGTGGGATTAACTATATATTTTTTCTATTTCTTATATTTTAGTTCATTATCTTTCAATATTGTACTATATATTTTTTCTATTTCTTATATTTCTTATATTCAATATTTTATTTTTACCTTAATTCCAAGCCTAATTTATTCTAATTAGACTATAGAAGGGTTTGATTGAAAAAAATATAAAAATAAAAGAAAAAAACAGTTGTTTTACTGTATATAAAAATAGTAAAACCAACCCTATATCTATTTTAGCTGTTTTGTTAATTATTGTGCACGAGTACAGCTGATTTCTGAAGTACTAGAGAGTAGAGGGGAGAGAGTTATTGTTTATTTCGATTGAAATAAAGCAAGAATTAGGTGCATTGAAGATAGTTAATTACCTACATTTTGTGGGAGAATACATGGCACCAGAACTTGGCCGGCAGAAAAGAGAAATTAGTTGTAGTCCACCCAATACGCGGTAAGAAATTCAAATGAATACAAAATCGGCTGCTATTAAGCAAAGTGACAAACAAAAACCACTTCAACTCTTCAAGCAACTTGCAAATACTTTAGATTTTAAGGTATTTTGTTCTCTTTCTCTCTTTTTATATGCATGTAGCAACGACAATGAAACAAAAAAAGACAAAGAATAACACTTCAACCTGGTCCAGCATATGATAGTAAATTAATTATCCAATGCTTGTCTGTTTTTTTTTCCTTCCTCTCCTTGCCTTTCCTTTCCTTTCCTTCTTTTGTGCAAGAGGCCCTGGATCATTGTAAGCAGTAACGTGCTAATAACCTTTAAATTTATCCTTAGTTTTCTGAAGTGAGCCAAGAGCTAGGGCTGCACATCAAGGAGTACGGGTTTCTGATTCTGAACAAGTAATTACATATACTGATATATACACAGCCACAGGTTTCAGCATT
>NW_011499931.1:788634-799889 GCF_000495115.2 Populus euphratica
AACAAAATATGATTATATATATATAGAAGGTAGGCAGGGCCAATAATAAGAACAATGACTCCATGCCAAAATTATATTCAACGACTTTCTACTATATTATCAAAACGTGGAAATATTACCTCTTTCGAACAGCTATAAATATATTTGATTAGAATGCATAGATGCGAACTAGCATATACTTAAGGACTTTATTTCTTCCACTCATAGTTTACACTCTTTCTCCGATCTTTAATTCTTTCTCTCTCCGCCTCCAATATTCATATATGGAGATGTTCTTGCAAATAAATCTCAATACAGCAAATAAGTTTCCTATCTATATGATTCAGAAAACAAGGTCAAGGCAAAAATCCTATAAGCACAAGACAAACATATGCAAGAATGAAGTAGCATTCCGGGAAAAGATAAACTTTTATGAAGTTCTTTCTCTTGGATCGCATAATGCAGGGTTTGATGAGATCAAGAAAGCTTATAGAAGCATGGCTCTACTATACCACCCAGATGTATGTACTCCATCAGCAAGAGAAGAGTCCACAAAGAGGTTTGTTGAGCTTCAAAAGGCTTATGAGACATTGTCTGACCCGGTTTCTCGTAGAATGCATGATTACGAGTTGGGCTTGGTTAATTCTGGAGGATTTGCGTTTGAAGGGATGCCGTTAGAGGATAGGAAGAACAGGTTTCCAAGGGAAGTGTGGGAAAGGCAACTGCATGGATTGCAGCAACGATCATATGCCCGAATGGAGAGGAGGAACAATAAATACATGCAAAGTTAGATAATTTGATTACTGCTAATTATTTTAGTATTCTTATTGTAAGTTGTTGATTGTTCTGTAACAAGAACTTGTATAAGAATTAATTTTCTCTGATGCTGAACCCAAATCATAAGCTAAGGCTATTTCACTTCTTTTTCCAAACTCTATTCAGCTTTTCAATATTTACAGTTCTTGTTATCCAAAAAAGGGGGTTTCTATACCTCCTTCACTCATGTCGGATTGGAAAATCAATTTCTTTAAGAATTATCACAACTTCTTAATCAAGTGGATTGATTTATGGGAAATATTACCACATAGTATTTCCCACATAGTAAATGTATTGATTTATGAAATCATTATGCATATAATGTAATAAGCTATATGTCCATGCATAAAAGGTAAGTAACATCCTTAACCCCCCCCCCTTTCTGAAAAAGTCTTAGGTTCGAGCATGCATGTTCTATGTAAAAGAGAAAAACAAAAACAAAACAGGTTTAGAAACTTTATTAACACTTGACAAAAAACATATATCTTTGCAACTAGTGAATTGTGGATCATGTAGATATTAAATATTGTTATTAAGCATAAAGGGTATATATAATTATTACATCAATTATATAATTTTGTGTATTTAATTAATTCGTCTATATAATATTGCTTCTATTTCTTTAGTTAAATGATGCTTTAATATATATGATATCAAAAAAAAAATTAATATAGCAGTAGTCAGGAATTTGAATACTTGATATTTTTGCTATTGAATTTGTAGCGTTCAAAACTTTGAAAAATCCAAAGTTCGCTTCAAAATTTTGATTTAATTTTTAATATTATTGTAGCCACCTAAAATTCTTCTTATTTCAATTACTGATTCCACACATATTATTTCGGCATAATTTCATCTTGAAGATGATTTCAATCCCTCTAAGCCGGCCTCCTCAAAATTAACTTGAGGGTCAATTCTTCTCTTGATAATTAATGAGGCAATTGGAGCTCATAAAAAGCTCTCGTCTCTATTTGCTAATTAATATTGAAAAATTATTAAACAATAGAATTTTATTTTTATTTTGGTTCAAGTAGTTATAAAATACCATAAAATTCATAATTTTTGTAAGTGAAACAATCCGATTATTTTTTTTAATTTAATTGCATCCTTTATTTATACTTACATCATTGCTAAAAAATTATATGAACTCCATAATTTAAGTTACTAGGTGAGATTATATTACTTAATTTTTATCAAATAAATAAAGATAATAAAATTTAAACTTAAGATTATTTAATTATCAAAATTCTAATATCATATAAAAAAATTATTATAACTTAATAACTTGAACAACTACATCAAATTTTAAAATATAATTGATGTTATTATCTATTACTAATCCCCCCCCCCCTTTCTGAAAAGGTCTTAGGTTCGAGCATGCATGTTCTATGCAAAAGAGAGAAAGAAAAACAAAACAGGTTTAGAAACTTTATTAACACTTGACAAAAAACATATATCTTTGCAACTAGTGAATTGTGGATCATGTAGATATTAAATATTGTTATTAAGCATAAAAGGTATATATAATTAATTAATTCGTCTATATAATATTGCTTCTATTTATTTAGTTAAATGATGCTTTAATATATATGATATCAAAAGTTTTTTTAATATAGCAGCCAGGAATTTGAATACTTGATATTTTTGCTATTGAATTTGTAGCGTTCAAAACTTTGAAAAATCCAAAGTTCGCTTCAAAATTTTGATTTAATTTTTAATATTATTGTAGCCACCTAAAATTCTTCTTATTTCAATTACTGATTCCACACATATTATTTCGGCATAATTTCATCTTGAAGATGATTTCAATCCCTCTAAGCCGGCCTCCTCAAAATTAACTTGAGGGTCAATTCTTCTCTTGATAATTAATGAGGCAATTGGAGCTCATAAAAAGCTCTCGTCTCTATTTGCTAATTAATATTGCTAATTAATATTGAAAAATTATTAAACGATAGAATTTTATTTTGGTTCAAGTAGTTATAAAATACCATAGAATTGATAATTTTTGTAAGTGAAACAATCTTTATCATTTTTTTTTAATTTAATTGCATCCTTTATTTATATTTATATTATTTTTACTGTTTAAAAAATCATCTTAAGTTAATAATTTAAATTACTCGATGAGGTTCTAGTATTTAAATTTTATTAAATAAATAGTAATAATGAGATTTAAACTTAAAACTATTTAATTATTAAAATTTTAATAATATATTAAAAAACTATTATAATTTAATAACTTGAATAAATAAATAAAATTTTAAAATATAATTTATGTTATTATCTGTTCCTCCCAACCATTTGATTTTTGCTGCGTAATTTGGTGGTCTATTCAGGAGAGATTTTAACTTTAGGAGAGGGAGCTTGTTCTTATGCTATGCCTCCTCAAGCCTAAATCTACAGTTGACGATACGGGCCATTTTGATATCATTCCTCGATCTTTTATTGGTTGATAGGCTATTCTTAAATGGGTTGTTTATTGGGCCCGGCGTGAGTTACATGCCCTGATCAATATATTGGACTCATATTTTTTACCAATGCTCTCTTGTTTTCTTTCTCTGAAAAATATAACTCATATATATTTTTTTAATTTTTTTAATAGACTAATTTCTCTGAAAAATATAACTCATATATATATATATAATTTTTTTAATATACTAATATTAACAAAATTTAAAATATTTAAAATATTATTTTAATAAATCTTAAAATAATTTTTTTAAAAAAAAAACTATGTAACTGAAACTTTTTTTTAATAAGCAAATGCATTGTACAATTCTGCTGAAGCAGTTTTAATTTTAAGCATTGAAATTAACAGGTGCCGGCACAAAATAAAAATAATAATAATAATAAAAAGCGGCAGCCTGATTTGGCTCCTATTTAAGGCTGTCATCATAGCCAATCAGTAACATTATAAGTAAGTGGGAATGATAGGATGTACACGTGCAGACTTAATTTCTTTTTTTTTTTTTGGTAATATATGTATGATGGCCAAATTATTAGAGATTTATCTCACTTGAAAAAAAAATTAAGCTTCCGAATAGACAACAATCGAGTGGTGGTATATAACAAATTACGTTGCATATAACATTATAAATTCTCAATAAACAGTCACTTTGTTTTAGAGATATTATTAATCTAAAGTTTATAGTATTTATCTATGTTTAATTTAATTATTTATAGATTAATATATGATCAATTTATATAGAAATTTAATATAAAAAACTCTTTATAATAAATCATTTATCGCTATATAATTAATTAGTCTCTAACGTGCCACCATATGTTAAAAACGATTAGCTTTTCGCAATATGGAACCAATTTTAAGTTGAATCTAATTGTGGGGAAAATAAATAGACTAATGATTAATCCCTTCATTTAAATTAATTTACTGTTATTACATATTACTATTATTGAACACTTATTACTTCATTATATATATATATATATATATGGTGGCTGCATTATAATATTGAAAGATCATTCTACAGAAAATTAAAGTTTAACTGTTAAGCAGAGGCACTGCATGCAAATATGTCATAAATATCTGATATTAACGTAAAATCTGCTGCCTTAAAAAGCAGGCAAAAGATGGAGAGAAACGCGTGGAAGTTTGTTGGGCAGGATAAAATTTATTGAAGCAACGTTTCATATATATATATATATATATATATAGGCTCGAATTAGCTTATCCCATCACTCGTTTGCTTGTGACTTAACTTATTCTTAAAGTGATCATCATTTTCTTGTATTCACCGGACGTCACTTCCTAGCGACAAACCCAAAACCCTCTCGGAAGGAAAAGGGGAGAGAGCCTTAAGGAAACAATCATCAGGATAAAGCTCCCATTGTTTCTCTTGGATTCTTTATCGAGAATTGAGAGATCAAGATTAATACTCAAGAAGATGTGTTTTAACATAGGTTACAATTTTAAGAATGGAAAGCTTGTTCGAGTCACGAAGGAAAGTGATCGCCATGACAGAGAGGAGGAATGCAAGGGCTTGCTGTCGAAGGAAATTGAGAGGTGGAAGAAGCAACAAGAGAGGTCAAGTAGTACTCATGTAGAAGCACCATCCGCTTCCACCACAACTCCCACGAAGTGCAAGCATTTATTCTCTTCTTGATATATATTTCTCCTTCTGGTGTTGTATATATTGATTTCCATCTCCATTTTTATAGATTTACTTTAAGGAGATGCAATATATATGATCCCTTCATGTAAGCAAGCTTATATTGGTGCGTCTTTTTTTCGTTTTCACTAATAACGATTGGCTTACTCTGCAAATATGGGGATGATTTGGAAACTAATATACGGAAGCCTCCTCTTGAATGCAAAGAAAAGAATATAATTCTGTATGTGTTAATTTATGTGCTTGATATTAAATATAGATCATCCCTCTCTCTCTGATTCCTCTCATATACATGTTTTCTTCTTCTGCAGAACTTTATCTATTCATTGATAGGCATGCATATGGTATAGAATTCTGGGGCATCAGAGGAAGAAAAACAGTAGCTCCCAGCAAAAACTCATTAGTTTCATGCAAGGATTTAGGAAATATACTTTTTATTTTTCAAATTCATTTATGCAAATAATTTAGTGTAGATTCAAATTTTTTGCAACCAGTTATGCCTTGTTTATATCACAATTACGATATATTCGATCGAAATCCATACTTCAGTACAATCATTCTCTCAAAAATAGAAAGTGAAAATAAAACCCACCTGATTTTTTCTCACTGTGAATTGAACATAGAAGGCGTCTTGGATTCTTCAACCCTGCAAGTAATTAAACAATGGCCTTGCTGAGGTTGCTTATACAATAATTACATGGCTTGGTATCTCCTGTCTAGCAGGCTCTGCATGTGGGCTCCCTGAGGAAAAGGACAACAGTCCCTTAAGAGATCTAACTATGTATGTAGCCCACACAGAGCAATGGGTCTTACATGCGCTCAAGGACCCAGGATGCCATTAATTAGCCACCACTGCACTAAACATTTCTGCTGTCAACAGAAGAGAAGCATTTCATTGAAAATGGGGAAACAGAACTTATTTCTTTAACAATTAGATGCATCTCTCAGATAAATTGCCGTATTGTAGTTTTTAAGACATTAAGTTATAGCATGTAAACCAAGGTATTGGCTTTTTGCTTAGACATAAGTATCGAATAACATTGCAATCCACCGGAAAAACATTGCTAGTCATATGTAAGACATTGCAAATCTATTGGGGGGGGGGGTATAATAACGTTGCTAATGTATTCTCTAATAAGGAAAAAAAATCATTAATATATACATAATATTTTTTTAAATATTAAACAATATTTTTAAAAAATATTTAAACAATGATATGTTGGATTGACTCGGATTAGTTTTGGTTAAACTACAAAACACACAACTCAAGTAATAAAAAATAAATATTCCTATAAAAATCAAATCAAAGACTTTTCAAAGCTTATTTTCCGGTCATTATAATATGAAATGATGAAAAAATAATTAAAAAAAGATGAAAAAAAAATTAAAGTTAATCCCAGTTACCTTACCAAACTCGCAACCATTAGGATAATTCTATAAAAATTTATTAAAAAGAATTATTAAACTCAATTTTCAAACCAATATAAGACTCTAAGGCAATATTAAAAAAAATAATTAAAAAAACAAGAGATCAAGTCAAATTGGATAATTTGCAAAACCTACGACCCAGAGTATGAGATAGAGATATCCTTATAGAAATTAAAAAATAAAAAAAAATATTAAAGGATGAAATTAAAAACAAAATCTAAAAAAAATACGTAATATAACTTAGATTAACCTTCTAAATTTATGACTTGAGTTATAAATCTATAATAACTTTATAGAAGGAAAATCAAAAAAGAATCACACAAAGTTCAATTAATAATTAATTTAATTTTGAAAAATAAAATTAATTAAATATCAATTAAAAAAATTAAAAATAATAAAATAATAAGAAATAAATTAAAAAGAAAAAGAAAAAGAAAGAGACAGGAAACCTGGTATTGTTGAGAGAATTTGTGTGGAATCAAGAAGATGAAAGAGAAAAGAAAGAAAAAATCTCCACGCGACACCAACCTATACACGCGCTGCACCACCAACAAGAGCTCGCGGAGAAGCATCCATCCCCACTAGGAAAGGAAGCATTCCAGCACCAGAGGCAACACACACACCATTTAAGCGTGGTGGTGTCCTTCACATCTTTTGTTATTCTTATTTGCTTAAAATTTCTCTAACTTAATTTTTAAGTTTGTTTAAGTTTGATATATTATTTATGCAAGTTTGCTTTGTAATTAAGTTTGATATATTTTTTCTGTTGAGATTTCATAACTCTTTACTCAATTTTAGTATATAATAATAAGTTTTAAATTTAAAAAACTTAGGTTAGAAAATAATGTATAAGTATTATTTTCCAATCCTTTATTTAGAATCACTATGGTTCTTTGAAAAATAAAAAATAAAAATCATTTACATAAATACCGATCAAATTAAAAACAAAACAGGAGCTAAAGTTTCCATAATTTAGTGATGAAATGGATTTGAAATCGTGCGCAGTCAATTTGGAATTGCAAGCTGCATAAGTTCATATTCTCATTTATATTCAACTAAATCATAATGGGCTCTAGTTGGAGGCTGACGTAATATGTAAAACTATGGTGTTTTTTCCTATCGAAAAAAAAAAAGGAAGAAGAGAAAAAACACTACCAGTGTTTTTGGAGAAACCGAAGAGTTGGCTCTACAGTTTAGTTTATTGAAAATGTGATTAGTTCCTTAGATGTAAATTGTAATTACTAGGAGGGAATTTGCATCTCACCGCTTGTTTGGCAACCTAAATTCGAAAATCAAATCATATATAGATCTGTGATAGTCTTTTTGTAAAGGTGAAATTTGCACTTTAACATCTGACCATTCTGTAAGCATGGTGATGAGGGAACCATTCTTTAGTCCTAATGTTGTCTTCGCCATAGGTTGAGATTCTTATCGGAGACAGAGAAAGAGACTCTTCTATTTCTAGTGAACAATTCAATCAGCTATGGCTTCTTCGGCCATTGAAACAGATGGTCAAGAAATCCTAGACCTTGAGAAAAATAGGCAGGCTGAAAAGGCTCAGTGGCTGCTCAATGCTACTGAGCCACCTAGCCTGTGGCGAATGCTCATGGATTCAGCCAGGGAAACTGTTTTGCCTCATGGCAAGAGATTTCCATTTCTCAAGGACAAGGATGGCCTTTTTAAGACAGTAATTTCAGTCCTGCAGGCGATGTTTCCTATCTTTAGTTGGTGCCGGCGCTACAACGCAACAAAACTCAGGAACGACCTATTGGAGGGTCTAACTCTCGCTAGCCTCTGCATTCCTCAGGTAAAGCACAAGCAAGCATGGAAGTTTACGATGGTAGCAGAAACAGTCAACATTTCTAGTTCTAGTAACCGATCCCTTTACTTAGTCTCAAGATCATGTAAATTTCATGCAGAGTATTGGATATGCGACTCTAGCGAAGTTTGATCCTAAATATGGCCTCTGCAAGTTTTATAACTGATAACTGAACTTCTTGGGTAGCTAGCAATCTTTGATATAAACGGACTCTATATATATGTATGCACGTATGAATTCGTTTCTCTTTTCAGATACAATTGTTATTCCAGCTCTCTTTTATGCTGTAATGGGAACTTCAAGAGACATAGCAATTGGGCCAGTGGCTGTGGTTTCACTGCTCTTGTCTTCGATGATTCTGAAACTAGAAGATCCTGAGGCTAATCCAATTCCTTACAGAAATCTTGTTCTTACCACAACCTTTTTTGCAGGAATTTCTCAAGCTGCATTTGGACTATTTAGGTGGTTCGTTAACAATTGTAATTTTGCTGGTTGATGTTAATACTTAAGCGCCATAGTTTTCCTTTTCGGAATATGCAGGCTGGGTTTCCTTTGTGGATTTTCTCTCCCATGCCGCAATTGTTGGGTTTGTGTCAGGGGCAGCCATTGTCATCGGCCTTCAACAAATGAAAGGACTACTTGGGATTGCTCATTTCACAAATAAGACTGATGTTATCTCTGTAATGCAAGCTATTTGGAGATCAGTTCATCATTATGTACGCATGTTATTTTCCCTGAATATTTTCCTCGCTCAAAGCCTATTAAATGCTCATACTTGTATATATTTCCATAGAAATGCCAATTTATCCTTTCGTTTTTCTATTTTGATCACAGAGGAATCTGCATAATTTGATACTCGGATGCTCATTCTTAAGTTTTATTATATTAACCAGATTTGTGGTTGGTCCTCTTCGCAGTAACTTCAATTTGTTCATGAAAGCTTGCTTCTTTTTTGTTTCAATATCAGCTATGGGAATCAAATTAGCTGCCAAAGCCACCACTGGAGACCAATTTGGTCACTATTGGCAAGCTTAGAGTCAGCCAATTTCGTTAGAATAAATCATTTTATCCGTACAGGTAGCCATATATTGATGAATTTCGTTTCCGAAGATCAATCTTTACACTCACAAGAGATTGCTCAACGAGTTTTAGATGACTAACTTCGATGCAATAGACTCCACGTCAATGGTGACGGAATTCATAGATGACTAACTTCGATGCAATAGACTCCACATCAATGGTGACGGAATTCATAGTTTTGGTCGCCAAATGTACTTGAGACCACAAATAGGTGACAAAAATGTTCATTTGGAAATAATGTGGTCAGAGCCTTTGGTGACCAAAAACAGGGTGTTTGGCGACCAATGATTTGGTCATTGGAAACTGTTTTTTGTAGTGATAGCTGATTAGTAATATATCTTGTTGCCGTTATTTAGTCATTACAGAAAGAAAGGCTTGCTGATTCTTGCAGGGTAAAAGGCATAGGAAACTCTTCTGGCTGCCTGCAACTGCTCCTTTGATTTCTGTTGTTCTCTCAACTCTTCTAGTTTATCTGACCAGAGCTGATAAACATGGGGTAATGATTATAAAACACCTTAAAAAGGGCTTAAACCCAGGTTCAATCCATGAGTTGCAGTTCAATAACCCACACATCGGAGAAGTTGCTAAAACTGGACTTATAGTCGCTGTCATTGCGATCACTGTGGGTATCAAATAATTGAAGTCCATTCTCCATGAGAAGTACACTAAATCAACATTACTAACTTTCATTCTATATATTCTGTTGTTATGTCGAATGCAGGAAGCAACTGCAGTAGGCCGATCTTTTGCATCCATAAAAGGATACCGCATCAATGGAAACCAAGAAATGGTGGCCTTTGCATTTATGAACATTCTGGGGTCTTTCACTTCTTGCTATGTAGCACTGGTTAGGTTCTTCTGATACTTTATGCCGTTTCTGACATTAATCTAGATTTGGATATTTTCTTACATGTTGTAACAATTAAAACCATGTATGTAGGTTCATTCTCGCGCAGTGCTGTAAATTTCAGTGCTGGATGTGAAACTGCTATGTCAAATATTGTGATGGCCATTACTGTGATCGTATCTCTGGAATTGTTCACAAGGCTTTTGTACTTTACTCCCATCGCAGTCCTTTCTGCAATCATTCTTTCTGCTTTACCTGGGCTCGTTGACCCTCATGAAGCATACTATATATGGAAGGTTGATAAGCTAGATTTTCTTGTTTGTATTGGGGCCTTCTTTGGGGTATTATTTGCATCGGCGGATATCGGCCTTCTAGCTGCGGTTACTTTTGCTTCTGCTGTTAACTTCGCATGCATTAATAGAATGAAGATACTGGTTGTTAAACTCAGGTCGGCCCTCTGGGCTGACAGGGACCTGGCTCGGTCCAAAATTCACAAAAAATAGGAGGAATTTAATAGGTGTGGCCCAGTTAAAAAAAACAAATTAACTCACCATTCGGTTAAGTTGGGTTAAACCCGGTTAAAAAAACATTTGATTTTTTTAAAAAAAAAATAAAAATTAATTAACCCGCTATGTTGACTGCTAAGAGATTCGGCTAAAAGCTTTTGATTCTATTCGCTGCAAGTTGTAGAATTAGACCTATCTCTCAGCTATGCAGCTCTTGGTTGTAATTTTTTTTGTGGTTCCTCGTACAAGATCGTGGTTTCCTTAAAAGAGAAGTGGATTTGATGCAACTCATAAGAAGAGAATTTTGTGAAAAGAACTAAATGATCCCTTCACAAAAAAAAATTGAAAAGTTGATTCACTCGTTGCCATTATAATTAAAGATATATACCCTGCAACGCTTCGTAATGTCATACATCATGCCAGTGAGTGTGCAAAAAACAGTAGCCGAATATGGTTTGTATGTCTGACGAAATGAATACTTAGCAATACATTGATCTATACCACTTAAACATTTCTTGTCTCAGAACTCTTCTTTTTCTTTCTCCCTTCTCTCTCGTGCCGATTCTCTCTTAAATTTCAGATCTCTTCTTTTGTTTTTTTTTTTTTACTTTCTATTTATATTTATCAAGTTTTGTTGAATTACTACACTACCCCTC
>NW_011499931.1:801386-821461 GCF_000495115.2 Populus euphratica
GTGTCAATCAATATCCTATGGCTGTTAAGAATTCCTAGGCTCTCATAATCCGTGTTAAGTCTGGTTTACTCTGTTTTGCAAATGCCAACTTTGTCAAAGAAAAGTAAAGACCACTCCTCCCTATAAATTTTATATATATTGTGCAAGGACGGACTTAAGATTGATTCCTGTTCATCTTCTAATCTGTTGAAGGATCATGAAATGGGCAACAGAAGAGGAAGAGAACGACAGTCAAGGGAAAAGGACTGTTCAAGTTGTGATTCTTGACATGTCCAGTAAGTGACTACAGGATAAATCAATAATGTGTTCATCCTAGCTAGCATTGTCATAAAACCCGGTGACCTGGAATTCAGCCTGGAACAGGTTTTATTTTGAACAAGTTTTTTTTACCAAAACAACATTATATCTAAGTTTTCTTAAAAAGCAAAGAAAAGAAAATCTAGTTGATTTTTCAACTCCCAAGTCAATCCATGATCATACCTAGCATTAGTTCTTATAACCATGCTAGCTAGTATTTTTTTTCTTTCTATAAACACACACACACACATATATATTTCTCACATAGTTATTTTTTTCATCTTTTTCTGTGTTGCATATTTAATGAACATTGATATGTCGGGAATAGCTTCCCTGTTGGAATTGCAAAACAATCTTGCCTATGGTGGAATGGAAGTCATACAATGATTGATGCGAATTCGCACTCCTAGTGTGTATTTTTCGTTATGCAAATTCGTTGTTCAAATTTCAAATCGTGGACCCTGTTTTGGTTTTGTCTCTCAGCTAGCCATAACAAAGCCTAAGTGGCAAGTGATTCACAAGCTAAGGCTAGCCAGCTTTCTGGCGAAAATGGGAGGAAGGGTCTTCTTGACAGTCGGAGAAGCTGTGGATGCGTGTCTGGGCGCCAAAATGGCTGCTGTTTAAGCACGTGTTTTCTAATTCTGCTAGCTTTCGTCTATCTTGTGTGATCTAGTCCCTCTTACCGGGATATATAACAAAGCGATGTTTTCCTCTCCTCCAATCCTAGGAGTTCTTGCAGGTCCAAGAGGGAAAGGGAAGCAGCAATTTGTGCTTCTGCTGGCATTAAGTTGTGATTTTATGCATTAGACTATGATTTAAACCCTACCCTTTTGTTATGCGAAATGAATTATAGGTTTCCAAGACAAATTTCAAACCCTGAGTTCGGATCAAAATGGCCCCATGGATCATACATACGTTCCGCCGGCAGTCAGGATCTTCTTCTTTTTTACTCTTATAGTGCCTCAAGTTTTCCATTTCACCGTTACAGCCTTTATTTAATTAATTTGGGCCAAGTAGTGATTTTAATATCGCATCGTATCTACATGATATCATTTTAACGAATCAATATGGCATGAGAATGCAACTGTGAATCAACGAATGATTATCTGTAAAGATTTTCGTAACATTTGTTCTTTGCATGACAATATATATCAATTATAAATACTACGAAGTACATTTTTGCAAGATTATTTGTTCTGTCTATGACAATACTCTTTGCTTGTTTATCAATATCGCTTCATATTGAAACGGAATTTGTCCTCCATTTCTTTCATGATTTATAAATTTATAAAGCTAGTGTAACTCTCTAGCCTGCCCCCGTCTTTTTTAATTTACAGAGGTTAAAAGCAATAGTTATGTCTGTTTAATTTGAATAAACACACCTTAATTTGCTTCTTCCAAGATGTGTCCACATATATTATATCTCAACAGTTAAGTGGTGATTGGTTGATGCTATTTACCAGTAATTATACTCTTCTAAAGATTGAAAAGCAATATTGCCTTTTTTTCTGATTAGTTCCCACTCAGCTGCCCTTTCAATGAATTCTTTTAATTTTAGTTTTCAACTCCCCAAAAAAGTTGCCATTTTGTCTCATTATTGTCTAGATTTATTGCGATGAACTCGGAAAACTTCAAATTAGATTTGGAATTTCCGCCATTATTTCTTGGGGTCAAGTGTTAGAACGGGCTATTCCATGCATGCTTTCTTGCAAAAACGAATCTCTTGTCAGGGTAGTAGATTCTTAAATGCTTAAACGAATAGATTGCAGGAGGGAAACAAACTATATATAATAAAGAGAATAGAGCTTAAAAGAGTGAATATTATGTGTTGTTATGATGTTTTCTTTTTGTGGTCCGGAGTTGCCTTATGTGTTTACCTAGCAACTTAGATATTTATACATCTGTATCAAAGGAGCTTATATCATGTAGCATGTTGTGGCCAACACCGTATAGAGTAATTATGAAGAACAATTGTGGAGGTGTTGTTATGAAGGGAGGGTTAGGCGCCTTGATCATTTATGGAAAGTGTTGGTGCTTACTGGGGAGAGAGGTTGGCGGGAATAGCCATTAACAAGAAATTAACAAGAAACGCAGGGGTCGTACCAATTAAAGTTGTCAATTCCACTATATATCTGATAAAGTAGCTGGTATGCCTCGTACTATTTCTAAAAACAGAAAAAAGGAAAGAAATCTTATCTTGCTTAGAATCTCGGGGCATTCTGGATTTCTCGTTTAAATTTCAGTTGAGATATTTCAGGCTTATTTTGTCTGTTCAATTCCGAACAAAAGTTCGACAAAATTGAAGTTCGACAAAATGATATTTCAGGCTTATTTTGTCTGTTCAACTCCGAACAAAAGTTCGACAAAATTAAAGTTTGATGCTTGTGGTGGTTTCTAGATGGGGGTGTTCATAAGTGCAGCAAATTCTGCTGCTTTTGTTATTACATTCACTGGGATCATTTACAGCCAGCAAATGATGATGATGATGTGGAGTTAATGAATTACTGTGGCATAAATGCTTAAAATTGAAACGGAATGCCTCTTATGTCACCTTTCTTTTGTGATGAAAATTGATCGATAATGTCGCAATTGAAACGGAATGCCTCTTATGTCACCCTTCTTTTGTGATTGGATCGATGATGTCCCTTTTGTGATTCCCACTCACTTTTTATCTGACTCAATTACTTGGCCTCTCACTTGATTTATTTACTTTAAGCTTTGAACTCCAGTCCAAAAGCTTGTCATTTTACCCAAAATTTGTCTAGATTGATTGCATCCTCAAACCTTTAGGTAATATTGAAATGAATACCTCAACACTTCTTTTTAGCTCTTGGCCGTGTTAGAAAATGACATAGAACGTCTAACAAGTTTTATCTCAAAAAGAAATTTGAACGTGTCCAACAGCTTTCTTGATAAAAATAGCCATAATTTTTTACTTGATTATGGGATTTAAGGAGTTTTGAAGACCCTATATATTCCCTATAAGAGTAAGAAGGTAGCTTCATCTCTGTTCATGAATATGTCCAAATTCAACCTAAAGGGATTGGGTTTCGACTGAGAGAGATAGATGAAGTGAAAATGTATTTGAGTGAGGGTTGTAGAGAAAAAAATAGGTGAGGGGGTTAGAGAAGGAGAATGGGACAATGTATTAGGATTAAATAAATAAATGAGTATTTAGATTGAACCGTGCTGGGAATGGTGATCTCTCTCAGAGTAAACAGTACTTTTCCCTTCCGAATTAGCTTATGTTAATATAAAAGGAAACCAAAAAAATTGGTATGGAATTGAAATAAAAAATAAAAGGAGGTTGAAATTAAAAAAAAAAATTGTGACTCAACATTTCACAAATCTATCACGAAGAAAAAGAATTCGAAAACAAGATTTGAGAGCACTGAATCTATGCATGGAAGAGCATGATAGAGCATAGCAAGGGTGGAACAAACCTCGAGAATATCAAAAAATTTGAATAGCTTCTTGTGAAAACTCTTTCAGGACTTTCCAATGAATTTCCTTCAGTGTTAATTCTAATGAAGCCAAAATCTGGAGCAATCTGAGAGATGAACTTAATTTACAATCTCCAATATATTGCCGAAGGCGCTGGCGTTGAGTTCCTATTCGTTGCTAAGAATTTCCCGGCATCTTAAAGAAATGCAGCCAAAATTACAGAATCTGCCGGCTGATTACCATCGAATTTTTTATCCTTATGAGAAGTGTAACGAAAAACTTCATTGGTACTTGGAAGGAAAGCAACAAATTACATTTTAGGGATGGATTCCAACGTTGAAGATTAGTATATCCTTATGAGAAGGAACTTCTATCCCCAGTAGGATTTTGATGAGCAATAACTATATTTTTATATTAGACACAAGTTGAGTTGCTTGAGAAATAAACTGGTGGATCATTGAGAAATAAATAAATCAATTAATTGAAGGAAGGACAGATAATCTTAGTTACAAAGATTAGATTTATGCTCTTCCAAGCTGAACCTTAAAGCCATTAGCCACTTGACATTTACAAGTCCCCAATTTCAAGCTGTCTGTGGAAAATTAGATTCGCCAAATATATGTTAACAGCCTTCTTCAGCATGGCTTAGTAAGTCGTTCCCATTTGTGATGATATCCACGTTATTGGTAAGGCAGCCGTTCTCTGCTATCCAACGTGAACTTTCTTGTACGTTTCTCTTGATGCATCCATCTTCACCAAAACAGAGAAAGTGATGCAAAATGAGCAGTAAAACCCTTGTTTCTTCGCTCATCTGAACAACGAATGAGAATGCTTGAGCATGTTGTTAAGAGATTTTGTCTCCTGGGCTTTACACAGCAATTTTCTCACTCCTTCTGTCATCTGTTTTTCATGCAATTCATTTTCATTATCAGTTCATACTTCGTATTACAGGTTGGACAATACTGAACATTAAAAGCAATGAACAAAGCAAACCTCTCCCACCCTTCCCCTTGTATAGGGAACTGTTCTTCGGTATCCAAGAGTAGTTGGAGGAGATTTCCGGCTATTTTCTTCCCTAAACACAAGTTTTCCATTACTTCTGCTTCGAGTTACCATTGTCGAAGGGTTGTGCCATTTGCCATTCATTACACTTGGAAGGCTTGATTCCTAAATCCATTTATAACTCCAAAATGTTAACTATGATGTGTATATAATTTTATAAATACTTAAGGAGTGTGTCGTAAGATTAATTGGATATATAGGGATGATGAAGATTTTCAAGGTTACCACGAATAAAACTGCTGCGCAATGCTTCAAGACCTCCAGATTCATACGCACATCTTCAAGACTCCTGTTTAATGCAGTTGTAAAACCATGATTACAAGTTTCTTAACAATACTTGTCCTGAAAAAAATGCGAGAGTACATACACGTCCACCTAGTTGAGACAAGACTTATTCATACCTGTGTTTTTGCTGGCCAAGCCCAAAATAAGTAGCCAAAGTTGCCATCTAAACGTAAAGCAAACAAATCAGGATATCAAAAACATCACGAAATTTTGTAAACACATCGCGGAGCTGCACTTGTAAGTGCAGATCTCATGATTGCTCAAATTTTACTACGAATGCTTCATATAAATAGAAAATGGCTCAAATTTGATGTAAGTGCAGATCTCATGATTGCTCAAAGTTTACTACGAATGCATACCTTCATGTTACCAGCTCTTCTGCCAAATGTTTCCGTCAGAACTCCTAAAGAATCAAACATTCCAACAGGCATTGGTGCAGGCCGACCAATCTCTGCAAATGCCTCCTTAATTCGGACACAGTCAAATCTTTGGATGTTATGTCCAGCCCATATTCTACCGTTCAAAATGGTAAATATTTTGTCAGCAACTTCCTCGAATGCAGGTGCATTTGCGACAGCTTCACGAGTTATCCCATCACATCGACCAGACTTCAATGCAACAGCAGACAAGTCCTTAGGTCTTATGAGTGTGCTATAACTATCTAGCTCAACAAGTTTCCGTGGACAAACTATTATTGCACCAAACTCCAGTACCCAGAACCGTTGTCCACCTTTATTGGGCACCGTTGTTTCTAAGTCGAAGAACACAATCTCTGGTGTGCTTACAGGACTGGAGGCCTCCATTTCTTGTTTATTTGTATTGTTATATCTGTTTTTGGATAATTCCGATTGCCTTCACTGTGTTATAAATAGTGGGGTAATAATAAGAGAGAGCCCAAAAGGTCCAGGATGAAGGAGAGAATTCTTCACTTGTGAGATTGATTGTCTTGTAGTTCACGTCAGGAGCTTAATTAGGCTTTCCATGGAGTCGTCTTTGTTTCTTGATGGTGTTTTGAGGAAATCATTTCCCTTTAGACAGGTACATCTTGTTGTAAGGAAGGACAAGAATCGCCTTCTCCGAAAGCTTTATACGAGACCTGTGTTAAAAGTTGAGCACCTTTTTCACCCACAAGGACATGCAAATTGAACGCGTGGAAACATTTGAAGCAAAGTTAATTTCCTGCCAAGAAAAGAATTGATTCCCCGTTCCCTAATGCTATGAATCTTTTCTGACCAAAAGAAGGAAGACAACTAGAGGACGCCAGTCATGTAAATAAAATAGATTTTATAGTCCTCGTTCTCTGCCTCAATAAAGACAGCAAGCTATACCTGTAACATATTAATGATGCCAGCCAAGTTGCACCTTTATTCCTCCCTGTCAAATATTGGACCGACACAACAAGAAGGCTTCCTTTGAGCCTCAATCCAAGCTTTTGTATTGTTATAGTCTCTTTGTTTGTTGAGCATATTCCTGTATACATGTATGACATGTCTTGCCATTTCCTACTAACTTTATGAAAGCGAGCTTGCCACAATTGAGAAACAATCTCACTGAATAAATACGAGACAAATGTCATCCAGTTACAGATGCAACAATTTTATAGTGGAACGCAAATACTGTACAGAGACATTGGAATTCTTCCACATCTTCCCTCAACAAGGCTAGTGCAAAACCAATGATCATAGCAAACAAATGACCCTCAATGACAATGGTATTTTATTTGTAACAATCAATAATGAAGTGCCCATTTTTTTAATCCCTAAAAGAGTACAACAATTGCAATTCATCTACATTAAACAGGGACGGCAGACTTGAGTGGGAGAAGCGCTTTCTTAATTCTCTCTACAGCTGCCTGTAGGGTGGTCAGAGAAGCTGCATAGGATATACGTATGCAGCTGTCATCTCCAAATGCAACCCCTGGGACTAATGCAACCTGTAAATAAGCAAGCACAATCAAATTATAAAGAGCTTAAGTAGCGCAATAACAGCTGCATGCCATGTTACTTAAACTGTAGCTTCAAGTTTCAACTGCATCATAGTGTTATCTAAAAATATTCAGCTTTCACAACATTGGTGAGACGAGTAGTGAAACATTGCCAATCAAAGGTAAACAGGATAATCTTCTCTAAAAAGGGATACCTGGGCCTGATCAAGCAAGTAACGGCAAAGGGCGTCAGAGTCGTCAATTTTACCAAACCCTTCAACCTCTGCTCCATAGTACGAGCTGAAATCAATGAAAAGATAAAATGCTCCCTGCATGTAAAACCAATTAGAATTAGAAGCTGATGGAATCACTAGGAAAATGGGAGGTCTTAAGTATATAATAACTGAAAGGCAGTACCAGAGGCTCCGACAACCCAACACCTTCCATTTCTCCAAAACTTTTAATCAAGAAATCTCTCCGCTCCCTGAATGCTTTCACCATGGTGGACACTGCTTCCCCACCAGCATAGCCTAGTCCTAATGCTGCAACTCCTGCCTTTTGCGATATGCTGCTAGCACCTGAGGTAAACTGGAAAAATATAGCACACGGATCAACTGGAGCTTGTACAAAGTCATTGTTTAGATCACAAGCATTACAGGAATAGGCATATCAGTGCATTTTGCAAACCAACAAGGCAAGACACGAAAATTCTTAATGAAAAGTAATAATCATGAAGAGTTGCGACTGCAGCCCCATGCAATCGCCAGTATGGCGTCAACATTTACCAGGCCAAAATGGGCTATGAAAGCAGGTATGAATTATAGACTGTTATTGACTTACAAGTCTTTCTCATGTCAAGCACTTTTGTGATTAGTGAGGTCATTACATATTGACGAGTGCTTAATCTGTAAGACAGATTGTGCGTAGAGGTCACAGGAGTATTGATTTCTCTCAAATGCCTTTGGGAGATATAAAATGGCATAATAAAAAATACAGACTTGACAATTTGGATTGGTTACCAGGTGCAAGTTTCATTTTGTGTCTTGTAGGCTTTAATCACAAAACAATCAGTGAAATCTGTCCATCTAAATTAGCCATTCATCTGCTTCTTTAGAACCCTGAACTTCACCTTACCCCTTAAAATATTAACAAACTTTCTTTCCTCTGAGTGTCCAAACTATCTGAAATAAGTTCAGATTGGCTACTTCTACCCTTGCAGAAAATCACTACTATTTGATTGACAATTGAAGCCTATTTGATCCAGCATAGTATTTGGATGGTAAAAAAATCTATGTGATTTTGAGATCTAACTTCAAAACATGACATGCAAATAGATAAAATACTGGAAAACTAGTTGTAACAATCACAATTGATGCTTTGGATAAACGAAAACTTCAGAGTATGCATGATAGACTCAATTCATTTAAATTTCTGCAGATTGAAGGCTGCAAGGCGGGTCATAGAATACCTGGCTCTGTATCTTATTGCATGCAGCAACAAAGTGCTTAGGGCCGGCAAGGTACCCAAGTCTCCAACCAGTCATTGCAAAGGCCTGCAAATTTCCCACTTTTTAAATGTTACCTAACTGAATGAGGTAAACTGCTTCAGGTTTTATTTACAATCACAACCACATCAAATTATGCATGGCATATCATATTATTGATGACAAGAACACAAAAGCAGATATTTAGGACCAATAATCAAATGTAAGATTAAGCTACCTTAGAAAATCCATTCACTGTCAAAGTCCTTTCCCACATGCCGGGCAAAGATGCAAAGCTTGTGTGAGTAGCAGGTGCATATATTATGTGTTCATATATCTCATCAGACAAGACCTGAGTGAAGCACCAAAGAAGCTCAGCATTTAAATATCAGAAAAGCATAGGACTTGCAATTGGGATTCATTAATCATACCAGAAGCCTAGGATGTTTTGCTACAATTTTTGCAATCTCTTCAAGCAATTTCTTAGGATAAACTGATCCTGTTGGGTTAGATGGAGAGCAAAGAATCAGCAGCCTTGACTTTTCATTCAGTTTTGATTCAAGTTGCTTTGGGTCCAAGAGAAAATTCTCAGAGATTGATGTTGGAAGAATCACTGGGGTTGCATCAGCCAGCCTTGCCATTTCAGGATAACTCACCCAAAATGGTGCTGGAATTATAACCTGAGGGTAAGACAGTTTTTATAAATATGAGCTAACTTAAGAAATTACACAGCTTCAATGGTAATGAGCTCCTACTGTATTTAATTAAGAACAAGACTTTGATTGCCTAAATGAAAATAAATGCAATTTTCACAGAATATGCAAACAAATAAGTGTAACACATGCTCAGTATTCCCATTTCTTTCACACACTTGCCATTAGGCTATTAGGCTGACAATTAAAGACATGGTAAATCATCCTGAAGCCACATACAAGCTATTTCATTTCACACATCAAGATTCTCTCATCTTTATTTCTTTCCTTCACCTTCTCTATCTTGTCTTTTTTTACTATGAATTTACACTGCATAGGCATTTTAGATTTGACTGGATTATTTTTTTAAAAAAAAAAATATCTTATAAAATTTAGAAAACCATAGATCTATATTCAACAAGAGTTAAGTTGATCCGGGGTTACAGATACAGGTAGCAAATGCTACACATAGCCCAACACTCAATTGTAAAAAGGCAGCATTCCAATACCAAGTAGTTAGTAGCAGAAATGCAGAATAACACCACAATGCTGATTATTTTGAAATAAAAAACTTCACCTCATCGCCAGGAGAGCAAACTGCAAGTATCGCTTGATATATACTCTGCTTGGCACCATTGCTTACTAAAACTTGGTCAGGTTTATAAGATATACCATTCTCCTCTGCCAAAAAAAAAATAACGAAATCCATAAAAAAAAAAAAATGTAAGAAGTCCCATCCTGGAATGCACCAAGCATATTAAATAAATCACAAACACAAAATTGCTTAAAATATATATTTACCCTTCAATTTCTGACAAATTGCAACTCGAAGCTCCTGTGTACCAGCATTTGGAGTGTACCTTGTGTGACCTTCACGAATAGCATTTATACCAGCCTAACGTTTCCACAATAAAAAAAATATGCAATCAGTTTAACCAACCGGAATACACTTCAAAGCATATCACAGACATGAATCAAGCACCAACAAGGAAAAAGAAAACGAATCACCTCTGCTATTACAGCTGGAGTATCAAAATCAGGCTCTCCAGCAGCCAGGCGAATAACAGGGACTCCAGCTTGTGCAAGCGCAGTCGCCTGGTCAGTTATGGCCACAGTCTTTGAAGGTTTTACAGCAGTCACCCTTGGACTCAAAGAAATATCGACTTGCATCTCCTCAGACCTACTTTCTGCCTTCACCACTACACTTATTCTAGACAACTGTGATTGTCTAGTAGCCTCCAATGGTCTATCAAGATACACATTACAAGCGTTCAGAAAATAATTGTGATATAACGTTACCAACAACAAAAGGCACACGAAACAGAAAGACCAAAATAACTTCAAATAATATTAGTACACTAAACTTCACATAACAAAATTAGCAAGCTCTTAAATTTAATGTATGAACATGGGCACATTTCCTTGTATAAAGAAGCTGGCTTTATTAGTCAATATCAACAACCATTTCCAGTAAACACGAACTAAAAAGTAAACAAAACAAACCCATATTCGCCATGTTGTAACACAAAACTATCAATACAATGCTGATTAGTTGCAAAATTGAATGCAGACGGAGGAATTGACTCACTTGAAGTAGAAACAGTGAGACCCAGAATGGACAGAGACAGATCCGGCGGGTTGAGAGCGGGAACCCGGATTGGTTCCGAGAGGTTGGTGGTGTCTAAAACCAAGACGGGAAATGCTTGAAGTTGAAGCAGCCATGGGTGACGGAAGGTTGGCGTTTAGTTAGCGGTGGTAGTTGTTGGATTCTGATTCTCTTTGGCTTCTGTTTTAAATCTCCATGCTTCCTTTTGCTGTTTATTTATTTTAAGGTGAAGGGAGGGTGGGGGGGTTGGTAGGAAATGGACAACTGGGGGGTTGTTCACGACATGAGTGGGGTTCCCATTTGGAAGACAAGTAAACCCATCTGGGCCATTCTTTTTTTGTGGGTCTTCAACGCAAAAGTGGGTCTACGGTTGTGATTGATCGACGGGGGCTGGCAAAGTAGACAAGTTCGGTGAAACATGAAAGGATTCGAGAAATTCGAGGGAAAAAGAAAACATAAGAGAAATCTGAGTGGAGAAGAGGCGTGATGGTAAATATCCAAATGAAAGAAGTAGATTCTAGTTTATTTTTATGTTTTTAAAGTATTTAAAAAAAAATTATTTTTTTATTTTTTTATATTTTCAAATTATTTTATATATTAATATTAAAATAATTTTTAAAAAATAAAAAATATTATTTTAATATATTTTTAAATAAAAAATATTTTAAAAAATAAACCGCACTAATACTTTTGATGAAATTTAGGTTTAGGCCTGCTCGAGCCAACTACCTACTTAATACTTGTAGTTGAGATGGTTGTTGAGGAACCTGAATACATCTTTGGTACGCTGCCGTTCTCATGAAGTGCATTACTAGTTGCTGTTTACAGAATGATGGCAACGTTCATTGGTGAGAAGCTCAATTTCTTAAAAAAAAAAAACTTCATAGAGATTAAATTATCAGCTCGACAGATCGAGATTTCTCCGATGTTAAAGCAAAAGGAAAAGAAGGATATTTCTAACTTGAGATTACATCGACAAAATTATGCGAGAATTGCCCTTTTGTTTTTGTCTCTCTCTCCAACTAGACAGAACTGCTTGGAATCGATCCCATCTTGCAGCATAAGCATCGTGCCAAGACATTCTATGCAGATAGAAATTCCAAAGTCGATACCCACACAATTATGCAATCAAGTCAACGAGTATCCTTACAAAATTAACACTCATTAATACCCTGCTTCCTTCTTCAAGACAGCTAATATAGAAGCCACACTTGGTAAATTGCTACTGTAAACTATTTGAGGTTTATATTGGTAACACAAGCACAGCCTCACTCTAGCAAAGATGTTCACCTCCGTCACAGAATATGTTAGGGGCTTTCTGGATTTTCTTCTGGGCTCATCTGGGATATACTGCCTTTGATTGTTCCCCTGCCAACAAAACTTCTACCTCCACCTCCACCGTAACCAAGTAACTTCTAACACACCATACTCCTTACTTTGCAAGCAAGTTAATATCCAATCACAAACAGTTGTACTTGCTGTTCCTTTTTCCAATATGTAAAAAAGATGCACAGGGAATTGACACTAACTAAAGAGAACATACAAACACCTCAATGAAACTAATGATTTTCAACCAAAATATAATTTTGGTGCTCTCTTGTTGACTTATAATGTACTAAGGTTCTGCAAATCTGACTGTCTCCTTACAGGTGCATTACTTTGTCAATCATACATCAGGATGAGGAAGATCAAGATTATACAATCTTAAAGTGGTGTTGCATCTCACATAGAAAAGCATCAAAACCATTGATGTGTAAAACCTCATTCTCAGTTTTTTATTTGTTCTTAGCAAGTACACTAGCCTAAAAATGACTCACCAGCATGGCTCCAACTTCATTCCACGCAAGCTTGAAGCACTTTGACAGCTTGTCCTCTGAGTTTCCCACTGTGTGGAGTAAAATGCCAGGCATACAAGTAGATCATAAGCCAAAGTTCTAAGTTTACACATTATGGCAATTCAAGCTGGGTTTATGTTCAATCTGCAAAATAAAAAGTTGCACTCAAGCATTTGATGTCATATATAAGAACAGGAGGAATAAAAAGAGGCAAAATACAACTGTCTCCAAGAATAAACTTCGTGCTACTTATTTGTTTATGGGGTAGAGTTAGCAAAGTATCAGAAGGAAAGGTTCTAGGGGTCTAGTTGATTGGTTGGTTAAAACACTTGTAGTTTGTAAAGGTCAACCAAGACGAGACAAAAAATTACACAAAAAAGAAATATTATTGCTAGCTAAAAACATTTACTAAGATTTGCTTCATACACTTCGATTTTTTGTTCTGCCATATAAGCATCTTTGCATATTTATGTCTCGTAATACCAACAATAAGTCTAGATTTTTTTTATACAAGTTGAATTTAGTTGGACATGATGCCTCCAAAGAGCGTTTGGTGCATGGGACTGAACAAGGCTGGATATGACAGTAAACCCTAATTGTATTGCTGTTTGGAACACGCATTATAAAAAAAAATTGTTCCATCCCATACCCAAATTTCTATCCCACATCCCCTTAAACAATCTTGAAACATATTATCAATCACATTTGCTCACCAAACACACCTTTAAAGTGTGTTTGTTTTGATGAACAAATGGACAGAAAAATTTTATAAAGGTGAAGGTTGTCCTATATGGAAGTTGGGACAAAAATCTCGGTCTGGAACATGACAAGTTAAATTTTCTTTTGACTCATGCATACCAAACACCAAAACAGCTAGAATTGTCTTGTCTAATTGTTTAGTCTCATCTACCAAATGCTACATTAATGCACTACATTCAACTAAAAACAAATTTGTTTAATATGCTTTTAACCATCCTCCTTAATGCACTAATCTAAATTATAAACAAGTTTTGTTCATAAGAAATTCTTCATCCAAGTGAGGTCTACTTTGCCTCAAGGAAGATTAGAAAAAAAAAATACTTTTAGCAGCTTTATTTGAAATTGACATATAAAATAGTTCTAAAGTGCAGCTTGGAAATATACAAAGGTGTTAATGATGAGGCATAACCAGAACCAGTGCATGCAAAGCAAAGTCTTGAATACATTTCATGCTAGAAATAAAAAATTTTAAAAAAAATTATTTTTGTTTCTTCTCATGGTTCACTAACTAAAAACTACATGATGCATGACAAATTTTGATTTCCTACTTGCAAGAGTTTAATGGTAGGCTATGATACAAAAGAATAGAAATTAAGAGGTTTGAAATTTAATAGAGGATGGATGCAAAGCGCTACCCACATCATAGCAGTAGGTTTCTAGGGATTACTCCAAGAAGAAGATCCTAAGATCACAAGATGTTCGTAGGAGTCACACCTAAGATTGTATCACACAATGTTTAAGCATAATTGCTAAATAATTTATTCATGAACTCTGATCCTGAAATGAAGCATTACAAGCATCAATACTTATAGACTCAGCAGTCTCCTAAAGTTTTATGTAGTTGAACTTCTAATTTAACAAAATTTAGAATCTTAAACAAGAAAATACAACAATCTTCATATTTAGAGTAGGAAAACCCTAAACAAGAAAGTTAATGTTTGAAAGACTAGTCAAATATATATCGAGACCTACAAACTTCCAGAAAATATGAAAATTATCAAAATACCCGTGAAATTGATGTTACAGAATCAAAACTAACTAGGTAATTCAAACAAAAGCACATAAAAGTTTATCTTTTTGTTGACAACAAACTACAACTCCAACCATCTAATCAACTATAGCCCTCTGAAATTTCCTTATCACATTTAGACAAACATAAACTCAAAACCAGAGCTAAAACATTATGCTCCGAACCTTATAACATAAATTTAAGCTGAGGTGGTCCAAAACTGCAACACATTGTAATGATCAGCATAAATATATGCTCCGATGCTTAATCAACTAAAAAGAATGCTTTGATGCTTTCTTCACTTGGTTTAAATAAGAATCTACTAACTTTATGAGATGAATTACGACAACCAGTCCAAATTAGAAGATAAGATTTGAAGTAATTCAAGTTTTTTTTTTCCCTCTAAACACTACATTACTCACGTTAATTTTAATCAACCATCCAAATGCTTAAAGAGTAGAGATACGTCAACATTTTTATTTTTATTTTTATTTTTATTTTTGTAAATTGAACACGCCAGTAAAATGACATCCAGTGATGAGAAAGCAAAATAAGCAAGTAAAAGATTCAAATCAACAATATTATTGAATGTACTAGATCCAAGTTACATTATAAAAGATTAAGTCTCTTGCAGCAGCGAACATCTCCAACTGAACATGCTCAACAATGCAAGTAAAAATCATACATCCAAATATCCCAAAACAGCTACACAAGTAAAGAAGTTCATGTAAACTACCTCTCAAACCCGGGTACAAGAAGAATCAAAATCATCTGGAGCAACTCGAGCAATCCAATTACTAAGTGTCCGCTTAGTATCCGAATGGTTAACATAAGCCAACTCATACATGCTACACAGATTAACAACAAGCGTCTCATTCAATGCAACGGTGGGCACTCTTTCTAGAGAATTCTCCAAAACCTTAATCGAATCCGACAAATCCCTCAAATACATCAAACAGATCGCCTTATTATTAATAGCCACAACATCCATTCCATCCCTCTCAATACACTCATCATATTCCCTCACCGCCGACAAATAATCCTTCCCCACCAAATACACCAATGCCTTATTCCTACTAACCAAATTCCTTAACCCAGACTCATTCTCTTCACTCTCACTAGCCATTTTCTCTACCTTACCAAATGACACATTTGCCCCATCCAAATCCCCAATTTGCATCTGCACATACCCTAGTTTCGACAACAAAGCAGGATCTAAATTCCCGCGGGAGATTAAAGAATTAATCAAATCTAAACAAACACTGAACTCCTTATTACTCAAATGCTGATTAATTATATGATTAACAACAAAAACCTCTCTCTTCCTCCAAACTTTGTCTGACTCTTCGTTTCCGTTGCGATTCAGTTTTTCACGTACAAAATCAAGTAACAAATAAAACCGATCTAAACCTTCTTGACGGTTGCCTAATTTAATAGGGAGCAGCGCATGCAGCCACCGGAGAGAGAAAGGGACCATCGAACCGGACCGGTTAGGGTAAATTTTAGGGTAAGTTTCGTAGCGGTAATGGTGACTGTTAAAATCGTCGAGGGAATCGAGTTCTGTCTGGGCTTCTTGGAAACGGCGTAGTTTAGTGAGGGAGAGAACGATGTAAGCGAGGTAAGTGAGGTGATCGTGTGGGGTATTTAAGAGAGAGAGAGATCGGGCTCGATTGACTTTGTCGAGGATTGATAGCCAGGAGCCACGGTTGGCTAGGTCTTGGAGAGAGGTCAGTTCGTGGGCTAGGTCGTTGAGGGAGGTGAATTGGTTGGTTAGTGGATCGGTGGAGGGTGGGACTGGTGTGGGTTCGGGTTGTGGTGAGTTGGAGTCCATTGCTGCTGCCTGGTGGTGGGTGGATGGTATGGGAAAAGGGTGTTGTTAAGCTACCGGAGATTTGTCGCGGGAGCCTTGGGGGTGGTGTCTGTTTTTTTTTTTGGGGACAGGACAGGAAAGGAAATCAGGCCTAGAGATCTTTCACACCAAATGGATTCGGGCTAGAAAAATAGACATCAAAAGCCCATTGATATCTATAGTTTCAATTCTCCCTGTTTAGGGGTCCGTGTGGCATGGCTGCAGATTGTTTTTAAAAAAAAAAAGAAAACAACTATTTACGTCACTTATTGTTTATAACAATTCATATATCTTTATTCTCCTTTTTTTTTAATGTTGTTTTAGGAAGTTCAGAAACAAGAAAATGACAACCGTAACAAACCTGTTACAAGTTATTTAATTAAAAAGTTTATTTTCTTTGGTCTTTTGTTTTTGTATGATATATGATTTATTTTAATTTTTTATATATTTATTAATGAAATTCTAAAAATTCAAGGTGATTAGAAATAAAATTCTTGAATTCAATAATCAGTTAATTAATTCAATTAATTGTAAAAATCTCATTTATTTTTTTAGCTAAAATGAATAATAACTTATACATAATGCTTAATTGTCTCGGGTGGTTTGTGGTTGGTACTTATAAAAAAAAACTTTAATAAATATTAAAAATTTTAGATGTTTAAGTAAATATTTTTTAAAAAAAAAACACAATAATATTCTATAAAAAAATGCTTTCATATGTATGTAGTAAGAAATGAAGATTGTGAAATATTATTTTAAAGAATTCATTGTGTATTTATATTTCATAAGTCTTGTCATGTTGTGCAAAATAAGAATTAAAGTGTAACTCTATTTTTGTAATATTTTGAGTTATATTTTATTTATTTTATTCAATAAAATAATAAAGACAATATAGGGTATGAGAGACTTTAATACACCTAATAGTATTTATGGAATATAAATTTATTTAATTAATTATATTTGTTGAGAAATAAATTCTCTAAAATTTTAAGAAAAAATCAATAGAATGGATAACACTAGATTTAAGTATTATATTTAAATACATAGATGTAGCAAATTCGATCATACTCGGAATACAATAACAAAAGTCTTCAAGAAATCTTTAGGTTTGACACCTTTGAATAATATGTGTAAGGTCAAGTTATAAGGCCTAACAACACTTATCAAACCTAGATAGTGTTTTGATCTCAAAGTGTCAAACTTAATGTCATTTAGGTTTGGTGTTGGTCATATCCAACAATTACAACAAACTTGGAAAAAATACGTCTAGCAATTTTTGGGTATGACATTAGCTACATCTAATTTAGATCTAGATTTGACCAAGCTCAGTAGCATCTAGGTTTATCCGGTGCTAGATCTAACATGCTTTCTCGAGCATGTCTTTAATAATGATGCATGTTAGCCCAACGTATTTGAGAATGCAGAAAAATTATATTTATATATTTTTTTTAATTTAATATTTTTTAAAAAAGTTATATTAATAAAATCTTAGATGATCATTTATATATTGTAATTTATTCATATTATGATTGGTTTTAATTTTTTATTATTATAATTAGGGCTACAAAAGAGAAAAATGCTCATGAAATCTTGAAACTCAACTTGGCAAGAGTTCGATTCAAACACATTTAGTTATGATAAGTTTATGCAAGCCTATTTTTAAAAGCTTATTATAAAAAGACCAAGCTTAATCTTGGCTAAACTTGACTTGTGAAAGTAAAAAAGGGTCGACTTAATTAGGCTAGTGAATTAAAGTTCGTAGGTAAATTCATTTGTAAAATAGTGAACCTTATGAAAGTAAAAAATAATTTATGTAACATTTCCAAACTCGTCTTGTAATTATTCATTTGTTTTCGAGTATTTCAATTATATTGAGTTTTAGGTTATAAATCCGATAAACTTTTGGAGTTTTTTTCCCTCAACGAAAAAGGAGATTCAAATTTAAGTTTCTTAAAAAATTAAAGAAATATTAAAGTTAGTTGATGAGCTACAATTTATATACGAATTTCGTTAATCTTGTATAAAGAGTGCATGCAAATACTTACCGAGCGTAATTTGTCCAGTAACTTCAAGCAACCGAAGCCGCTCCTGATCGGATGAGCTGCTTTGTCGCCATCCCTCCTGATTACATGGAGACAACGGAAATAACCTAAAACCATTTATGTTTTTCTATTGTAAATGTGAATCGCCTCTACATGAGGCCTTTAGTTCTAGAGAAGATAAGATTAATATGAACCTGTGATTATTTATTATTCAAACGTTTAAAAGCTCGAGTTTCCTAACATATTGAATTCTATGGATGTATACTTAGGAAAACATATGCAATTTCCAACGAGTTATGTGGTTTTGATATTTGGACTGGTCTTGAGTACAAGACATTAGGAGCTAATAAATATTATTAATAATATATTTTAATGATTGTATGGCCGATGGCTACTTCATTTAAGTAAAGTTCATTTGGTTATCTAGAAAATACCCCTTATTGTGTGGCTGGATCTTAATAAATAAATAAATAAATAAGAAGAATCAAGTTTTGCTATAGTCATGTGACATAAAAACAGAGTATATTGTCATCCATAATTCATATAAACTTACTGTTCTTTCCATTATTGTAACTTAATTTCTTTATTAATCAATAATTTCATTATTGCACTCAAGGCCATGGTCCAGCGGTGGAATGGCGTCTTGCGCCTTCTGCTGTCACGGGTTCGAGCCTTGGAGTTGCATGTCTGTCAGCCCCGCGCTGCCTTACCTGTCTGCTGGGTTTGCAGGGTGTTCAGTGGGCCGTGGGGATTAGTCGTGATGCGCGTAAGCTGGCCCGGACACCCCACGTAAATTAAAAAAAAAAATGCTATGTAAGCGATTGTTCTGGTTTTCACGGTGCATGTCAGAAATAATTTGAGATTTGACAGTTTATTCCATATAAATCTTGAAACGACTAGACAAAAGGGTGTTATGAAATCATTGAAACTTGTGGGATTTAGTTGAATTTCTTTTCCTACAAGGACTAAATTGTTATCATCTCAAGAGTTTAGGGACCGGAGAGTCGTGTTGCAAATTGAAACAGCCGCCATTCCGGCTTCGCCATGTAGCTTTCGGCGAACCCGTGTACGCTATCTTGCGATGTAATTATCATAGTGAATGAGACAGGGCAAGAGAAGTTATTTTGAGAGAAAAATCAAGGGAAGTTGCAGGATACTTCCTCCATGGATAAGAATCAACGTTTACGTTAGCATCAGTATTTTGATCATGCTTCCAGCATCTTTGAATATTGACTTAATATTAAGTTGCTGACAAGAAGAAGAAGACAACAGCAACTGCAGAGATATTTCCTCAGTGTTTGAATGGAGAGTTACCCAGCCTGCGTCCTTGTGATCAGTCGTGATCTTGAGTTTAATTAGGTTCCAGAAACCATTCATGCCGTTACTTTTAATTGTAAATTCTCTCTGTGTTTTCCTTAGACTAGTTTCTGTGAACGAAATTTAGTTTCTCTCTTATTTTTTTTAATTATAATATTTAGATTAATTTATATATACTTTAATTAATTCCTTAAAATTCTAAAATTAATATTTATTTAAGTTTTTTATAATTTTAAAATTTATATACTCAAATTAATAATTTTTAAAAAATAAAAATGTGAGATGTGACGTATTAAATTATATCGCTAAGATTTTATCTCTTAATCTTTTAGAAATCGTTTGGGAATGCATTTCAACCCAAGTTTTTTAAAAAACTATTTTTTTTATTTTGTTAAAATTTAATATAACTTGTATGTTTTAAATTATTTTAATGTATTAATATTAAAAATAATTTTTTAAAAATAAAAAAAA
>NW_011499931.1:821828-837074 GCF_000495115.2 Populus euphratica
AAATTTATCTCTCAATTAAAAAAATTATCAGATTATTATTAAAATCATAGAAATCTTTATTTGTGGGTATCTTATCTTAATTATAAATTGTTAGAACCAAACAAAAACCAATCATGCTTTGTTATTTTTCCTCTTTTTTGTTTTGTTTTGTTTTTTGTATGATCGAATTACATATTTTCCGTTGATAAGATGAAAATGCAAAATGTCAAACATATAAACAAAGTGGCTGTCAATTATGTTAAAAGAAATGAGGAAATATGTATGTGTGTGCATGTGATATATACACCCGTATATGTACGTTTATGTAAGTTAATGACATGTCATGAAATTCAATCTCCCTACACAAAAATTGTAAATGCAATTCGGCTGAAACCAGAAAAATAAAAAAAATAAAAAAAGGTTTTTCTTTACTTTATTTGGTCAAAACATTACAAAATATATTAAATCACTTAGGGAAACATGTAGTATTTCACATTTATATTTTATTTAGAATTTTTAGATTTGAATGATTATTTTTATTGATTTTGGGGTTTGCAGGTGATTTTTTAAGTTTTTTTATGGTGTTTATAAATAAAAATAAATTTTTAAATAAAAACAATGATTTTTCAGCTACTATGTTAGTGTTCGAGTTTTTGATCAAGAACTCAATAGACAATCTCTAAATAAAAACAAAAATTAAGAGCAAACAACCCGAGAAAAAGAAAAAAGCTAGGTGCGGGCTTCGGCTTCCAAGCCAAGGTATGCTTCGATTTTTGTATTAAGGCCAGGTGCATTCGTCTAGCTAATTAATGTTTGATATTTTTTTAACCCATTTTTTTATTTTTTTTATTGAATTAACTTTATTTTTTAAATATTGATTGATTTTTTTATATTTTTTTAGTTGCATGGTATTTCAAACAGATTATTTGGATTTGTCTTGAATTTTCTTTTCCTCTTATATTTTATATGAATTAATTGTATTGAATTAATTGTACTTGTAATAAGTGTTTTAAGAAAAACCATAATCATTTCTTATTAGCAACAAAAATTAGCCACTAAGATAAAAGGGATGAAAACATTTAAAATAAAAAAATAAGTATTTAAAACATTTGCATGTATATTTATTTTTTATTTTGAATATGAAGATTAGCTTTTCATTTTAATATTTAATTATTATTAACAACTCTTTTGATTTGTTGATTTACATATTTATTAATTTATTTTATAAAACATAAATAGAATTATTTTATTTCTCAATTAAAAAAATATGTTAAGAATTGAGCTTAATAATTTCTTCTAGTTTGTTTTTTAAAAATTATCATGGTATGAAATAAATGTCTTGGCACTAAAATAATGCTTGATTTCTTTTAGTGTTTTATTTTTATATAATAAATAAAAAATAATTTTATAAAATAAAAATAAAATTATTAAACTTAGTGAAGTCCATAATTAAAATTACGTGTTTGGTGGATTAACTCGAGTAGATTTAATATATTATTATCTTAATATTTAAAAAAATATCATTTTAAAATTTTCTAAAAATTAAATTATATTTTTACCACTTTCGGTTACTTTTATACTTAAAATGATTAGATCACGTTAGGGCAACTTCATACAATTTAATTTGAAGCTTAAATTAAATAAAAATTTATATCAAAAGATTTTAAAGTTGATTTATTAGGTTAATTTAATAGTACTATTAAAGAGTTTTTCATTTCATATAAATTCTTTTTTAAGTTTAAAAGTTTTTTAGATTCACTCGCATATATAAAAATAGATAGTTTAATTAATCTTTCTCCGGCATTGATTTTAAAAAACTATTAAATTATTATTTTATTGTTTTTTATATTTAAAAAAAAACCTTTTTTACACAGTAAATATTAAAAAGTCAAAAAAAAAAAACGTTTTAGTCTTGACCGGCAGAGTGAAAGATACCCAATTTCCAGATATTTTATGCATGAAAAAAGCAGAAATGAAAGCACTTGCAATGTATTATATGAAACACCACAAGCACAGTTATAAATCCAAACTCTCTGCTGCCTTTTTGCCTCGAAACCAGACTCCCCCTTTCCTCTGTCAGCATCATCCTCGCATATGTCATCTCCCATCAGGGCATCACACCACAACAAACACGTTTCTTCCCTCCAGTCCTCATAATTACCAAAGCATTCTTTTCCATGTTTTCCCCCTCTTTACTCCTCCTGTTGTAAATCCCTGAGCAACACACTCCTTTCCGCAAGATCCCTCTATGTAACCATATTTTCTTTCATCTCCTCGTAGTGAATTTAGTGAAGATTTTAGCAAGCAAACTTTAATTTTAGTAAGTATGGTTAATAAAGAGAGAATTCCCGGTCAACAATTATGCTAGCCCTGAAACCCTAATTCTCAAATTTCTTCTAATCAAAAACCTAACTAAGCCAATTGTGCAACAAAAATCAAACAGAAGAAACCAATTTCAAGAATAAAAAAAATATTAACCTGTCTCTTGCTTCCCCTCCAGAGGCCATGATAGAGGAGTCACCACTGGAAACGCGCGGAAGACAAAAGGAAAGAGCCTACGAGTTCATCTGGGTCTTCTTCTAAAGAGAGAGAAGAAGAAGAAAAGATAACCGAATTTCTATTAGACAAGCTTACGTCTATTTTTCTGAGAAAGTTTTATACAAAATAATAAATATGTATTTTTGAATTGTCAAAGATACATCGAACAACTTCAAAAAATATATATATATGTATTCCTGTTTGTCCATATTCATCATACCGGACACACCATAATACATGCATATGGACAACACAGGAGCCTGAGATTGGTGGAAATAATTGATAATTCAAATTCACTGCTTTTATAACACGTCAAGAACTATAGCAAGCAATCATCTGTCGAAGATGACCGCGTCTTGGAAATCATTTAATCTTTGTCAACTTTTCGTGTTTTCAACTCTTTTTTTTTTCCTGGAAACTGCAGTATGCTTAGTTCTAGCTTTGTGTTTCTTCTGCGCTCTTACATGGTCAGGTCCTGAAGCTTATTTTCTTCACATAGAAATTGCATGTTGATATAGGCAATAAATTTCCATGTTTGAAGTTTGAAAAAAAACATAGATAAAGGGAAAGGTCTTTGTTTATACAGTCATCGATTAAGAAATGGCTTGCCTGTCAATCAGAAGAATTCCAAAACAGAAAACACGGGGTAAGCTGCGGACAATTTCGTTACCAAGAATTTACCTTTGCAAGTTAGTGACATCGATTTATCCACGCCAAGTTGTCTGTACCATTGCTTAGTTCCTTCCCACTTTCAATTCCATAATTACAATAAATTATGAGGGTGTAATGATCACAAGATGAACCTTAATAAAAAGAAAATATTGCCTGTTTCTTTCATAAGAAAAGGCTCCGTAATGTCTTAATCGTAAATAGTATCTTGATGCTGATGTTTGCATGTGGAGACTACTCCTTTTTTGACGAGTCTTGAGCAGATCATTCCTTCTTAACTGATATATTTTCTTTTATGGGTTTCCTTGGAATTCGAACTATGTCCCAGATTAAATATGGACAACACGTACAACTATGAATCGAGTTTAATCTTTGCTTAATTTCCTGTGATGCCCATGAAATGAACCTTGGAGCTATAAAGTTCTTGAAACTAGACTATCTCTGCACCTTTATGGTTTTAATTGAACCCCTTGATATACTTGCATTTTCCCTCTATGAAAGATACTTCAATGGATGGCATTCTTGATTTTACGCCTTTTTTGCAGTAGGTCCTTGTGAAATCCATCTACGGACCAGTAACAGTTCGTGATATATTTTGACTTAAAACTTTTCAAACTAATTCTTACAAAAAGAAAAGGCCCTTGTACAGCCAGCACTATAAAAGGGCGCCTCAGAGATCCAAAGTGAGACCATCACATATTCATTTCATATAGATAGGGGTGACTTGCCACAGGAACACAATTTGAAAAGGCATGAGAGATTATCAGCTTCCACCATCCAAATGCATTGCCATGATGAAACTGTTGACTTTCTGCCTCTTCATTATTTCTTTGATAAACATACCAATTGCTGAGGCTAGAATTCGTCATTACAAATGGGAGATCAAGTACGAGTACAGATCCCCTGATTGCTATAAGAAGCTGGTCATTACAATTAATGGAAGAACTCCTGGACCCACAATTTTTGCACAGCAGAATGATACAGTTATTGTTGAGGTCAAGAACAATTTGTTAACTGAGAACACAGCCATTCATTGGCATGGAATTCGTCAGATTGGAACACCTTGGTTTGATGGAACTGAAGGAGTGACTCAGTGTCCAGTTTTGCCTGGAGACACTTTCGTATATAAGTTTGTTGTTGACAGGGTGAGTTCTCTAGTCTTAGCACTTATAATAGCTAGACTTCTAATAATTCAGCTTACACATATAATAAAAACCTCTTGTTTCCTCTATGCAGCCTGGTACATATCTGTACCATGCCCATTATGGAATGCAAAGAGAAGCTGGGCTATATGGTTCGATTCGCGTAGCGCTTCCCGATGGAAAATCCGAACCCTTTGCCTATGATTATGATCGAAGTATCATCCTCAATGATTGGTATCACAAAAGCACATATGAACAAGCTGCCGGATTGTCCTCAATTGATTTCCAGTGGGTTGATGAACCTCAGGTACTTAATTATCTTAAATGCCTTGTTTGATATCTTTCTTTTCTTTATGGTCTTGAACATCACTTTCGTGTGACTAAGCTTGTTACTCGCAACAAAAATTGCAGTCACTTTTGATACATGGAAAGGGAAGGTTGAACTGCTCCACTGCCAATTCACCCCTGAAAGCTGGTGTTTGCAATAATACAAATCCCGAATGCTCTCTTTATTCCATGACTGTAGTCCCCGGAAAAACATATCGGCTTAGGATTAGTAGTTTGACTGCTTTATCAGCTCTTAGTTTCCAGATAGAGGTATTTGCCATGCCCCTGCCAATTTATTTTTTACAGCTTATTGCAGCGAAACAATAAAGTAGCCATTGCTTTACATTTCTATAATTCCTGTGCAGGGTCACAACATGTCTGTTGTTGAAGCTGATGGTCACTATGTTGAGCCATTTGTGGTAAAGAATTTATTCATATACTCTGGCGAGACATATTCAGTCCTAGTGAAAACTGACCGAGACCCTTCAAGAAATTATTGGGCTACTACAAATGTTGTTAGCAGAAATTCCACAACTCCGCCAGGCTTAGCCATTTTCAACTACTATCCAAACCATCCCCGGAGATCTCCTCCAACGATTCCTCCATCTGGTCCTCTTTGGAACGATGTTGATTCTCGGTTTAATCAAAGTCTTGCCATTAAGGCTCGCAAAGGCCACATGCATTCCCCTCCTGCCACATCTGACAGGGTCATAGTATTGTTGAACACACAAAATGTGGTAAATGGTACTCGACGTTGGTCAGTCAATGATGTCTCTTTCAATTTACCTCATACACCTTACCTGATTGCACTCAAGGAGAATTTACTTCACACCTTTAGCCAAACCCCACCTCCTGAAGGATATGATTTTGTAAATTATAACATTTCTGTTAAACAAGAAGACAGCAATGGTACTACTAGTGATGCCATCTATAGGCTTCAGTTCAACTCAACAGTGGATATTATTTTGCAAAATGCAAACTCTATGGTATCCGACGTTAGTGAGACACATCCATGGCATCTTCATGGACATGACTTTTGGGTCCTAGGCTATGGAAGGGGCAAGTTCGATCGAATTAATGATCCAAAGAAGTACAATTTGGTCGATCCGATTATGAAGAACACGGTACCAGTTCATCCTTATGGATGGACAGCTTTAAGATTTAAAGCTGATAACCCTGGAGTTTGGGCATTCCATTGCCACATCGAGTCGCATTTCTTTATGGGCATGAGAGTGGCGTTTGAAGAAGGTATAGAGCGGGTAGGAAAATTGCCGTCATCTATCATGGGCTGTGGTGAAACCAAACACTTCCGCAAGCCATAATAGTTCAGGAGGAAAACTATTGTACTACAATTCTTTTGGAGGCCTCAGGAAATTTACTGGATAAATCCTGCCATGGAGAATGGCTTGGTTTTATTTTCTTTTTCTGTGACTCCAGCAAAAGAAAGATTTGCACAATTTTTGTGTTGCAATAAAATATACACCATTTTCTTCTTCTTTTCCCCTTTTTTGTTCCCTTCAGTATTGAGATATGTTTGACTCTTCTCTCGAACTTCTATAATCATTATACTTATCACTTAATCAATCGCTCTTAAGGGTTATCAGCCCAATTAAGGACAATTTTTGTTAACAAGGCATAATATACTAAGGATCTGAGTCCAAAATAAGGCCAGAGGAGAAGAATTTCTCATAAGAACTCTTGATGGCCCGAGACAAGTTTAATTTAAATTTATAAAAACGGAAATCTAATGCGTTTGTGTTGGCCCAGATGAATCGGCTACGAGCTCCATTTCAGAAGAGAATAACAAGCATGGGCTTAACCAAGCTAAAGCCTTGTAAGTAGCTAGCAATCCCTAAGCCCCATAACTTCCAGACCTCTTATTACGTTGTTGTCTGTTACATGTTTTTTTATACATAGCAGATCATCTTTTTATAAACAGATCATTAATTTTTTTATATTACATATTTTTTTCTTTTTTAGAGGAAAGATTGAAATTTTTAAGAGAAAGATCATGTCTTGAAATTGAAAACAAAGGACTTTTCGCTGAGGATGAGTTGTTCATTGATTTCTCTTTTTTTTTTAATGTAGATAGAATGATTATCTTTTCCCTTAATGATTAGAAAGATTTTAAAGAATCACATAGCCTGTAGTAAGATAATTCGAAGCTATAACTTAATTATTCAATCCTAAATTTAATTGTTTTTTTTGGAGATTATTAGTTTAATTTTTATAAACTTTGAGGTTCAGGAATTTACATGATTATTAACTTAATAACTTGTAAAATTAGTTAAGATCTACACAAATTAGTTTAATTAGTCTATATATCCAAATTAATAATAATAATAATAATAATAATAAAGATAATTTGAAACTATGAAAACCAAGCTGATGCTAAATTTAGAAATGGGCAAATAATTTGAATTATTAGGAATTGGTTTGCGGCTCTTCTTGTTGATAGTGTTCTTTTTTCCTACCTTTTCTATTTGTTTTTTGTTTTTAGTTTGATTAAAAATCTAATCTTTTTCTGATAGTTGTTTATTTATTAAAAATAAAAAATTAGATAATTTAAAATAATATATATATATATATTACTAATCAGAATCCTTTTATCTAAATAACATGCTCATTGTTTTTTATATTGTTTTCACTATAATATTTAATTTTAGACAAAATCTTATAAAATTCCTAAAAGGAAGTATTACATTAAAAAAAAACAACATTTTGAGAATTTAGACATTGCTTTATTAAAAAAAAAACATAATAATAAAACAATGTTAATGCACTATCATGAAATGTTTTTTGACAATATCATTAAACTCAATTAAACAGGTTAACTTAAAGATATCATAACCTAACTTTTTACTTAGTGCAAGTTATAAGTAAAATTATATGGAAGTTGAATTGATACGATACAATTAACCTAATGAGTTCAGAAATAAAAGTAAAAACAAATCTTTAATAGAAATCTCCTCATCAAATAAAATATATTGACATCAAAATCAATTTTTTTTATTATTGGAATGTGGTTAAACAACAACTTTCTCTCTCCTTAACTTCCTTTTTTATTTTTTAAGTTCAATGACTAAAATGTAAATAAAATAAAATTTTGAACCACAAAGTAAAAGTTCTGAGTTAAAGGGACCAAATATAAAAGTGGAAAATCTTAAAAGAAGTAAAAGTTCTGAGTTAAAGGGACCAAGTGGAAAATCTTAAAGGTAAAAAATACATAATAAAAAAGCATGTGATGAGCATTAAAAAAACTCTTTATTTTAGACATAATATCAAATTTGTTCTCAACATTTTAAAAAATTTTCAAGCAATGAAACTGAATTTGTTTTTGAAAAATCAAACATCAACCAAGTAGATATTTTTTTGATACCTTAAATCTCACAACAAGCAAATCAAAATAATTTTTAAAAAGAAAATGAAAATGATATATTATGCAGGGATTAAATTAAAAAAAATAGTAACTAAAAAAAGCTTAAATGACTAAAGAAAAAAAATAGAAATTATTGTTCTAGTAAGCAATGATTTATTAAGAAATCCATAATGATTTTCCCTTCAAAATTCGTTTTTCTTTTTAATTGGAATTTATAATTGTAAGGACTTGTAGGTTTTGGAGATTTTAAGCTAAATATTTCAAATAAAAAAATAAAAATACAAATATATACAATATTAAAAAAGTTTTTAGAAAATGATAGCAGTTGTTTATTTAAAGTGTTTTTTATTTAAAAATATATTAAAATAATATTTATATTTTATTTTTAAAAAATTATCTCTAATATCAATACATCAAAATAATTAAAAAATAATTTAAAATAAAAAATATTATTTTTTAAAATATATTTTTAAAACATAGAAATAACCAACTCTAATGCCTTCTTAAGTGGCATTATACAATGGTCGCAAATAAAATAAAATAAAATAAAAGTGCACCATGCAAGAGTGACATATTTACCCAGCTATTCATAACACCAGCAGTTTATAGCCTGTGATAAAAATGATCATGCAAGAAAGCTTGATCATCAACGCCAGGACGAGATCCCCATTTTCAACTTCCCCGCCAAACCTAACCATACCCAAACATTCTCTCTAACTAACCAGCAACACTGATTCGCTCGCCCTCTCCCAGTCCCCAACGCCACGCTCCCGTCACGCGCTACCATAACCGTTTCTAGATTCCCCATATAAATATCCCCAACCTTCCTCCCTCTCCTTTACATCCACTATTCATCGCTCTCCCTCGGTCGTCAAAATGGAGTCTTCTCCGAAACTCTCTATTCTCTTAATTCTCTCGCTCTCCATAATCATCTCCTCCACTGCCATTGACGGGGTAGAAACCACCACTTTCACCTCAAATCTCTCTCCTCTATCGCCGCAACCACAAATCTCCACCTCCGATCACTTCCACGACCATTCGTTCTCCTCACACACAAATCTCCTCGCGCCAATCCTCTCTCACCTAGGATTCACTCAACTCGCCATGGCGGTTCCATCTCTCTCCGCTGATTCTACCTCCACGGCCTGGTCAGGTCCTTCCACTCTTTTCGCTCCTTCCGATTCCTCTCTCCGTACCTGCTTCTCTTGCTCTATCCCTGACCTCCTCCACGAACACATCGTACCCGGTCTCTTCTCCATTGATTACCTCCGTAAACTTGCTTTCGGTACCAAAATCGAAACGCTAAGTCCTGGTCGTTGTATAACCGTCACTTCCACTTCACTAAAAAACGACTCCGCCACTCCTTCCACCGTCAAGGTCTTCATAGGAGGCGTAGAGATCACGCATCCTGATCTCTTCAACAACGGTGTCTTAATCATTCATGGCATCCAAGGCTATATTGCACCACTCTCTCCTTTCTCTTGTGATGTTGAGAGATTGAGCTCTCTTTCTTTTCCGTTTCAAGAGGGCGTGACTCCTCCCGTGACCTCAACTACTCACCAACAGGGTATCGGTACTCTGGTGCAGCCTGCTATAATGCGTCTGATGTTACGTGATGCAATGCTTAGGTTGCGTAATAATGGATTCACGATTCTCTCTCTTGCAATGAGAGTGAAATACCCTGAGCTAAAGAATCTGGTTAATATGACTGTGTTTGCTCTTGATGATGTGTCGATCTTCTCTGGATCGCATGGGTATATTAGCAGCGTGAGGTTCCATATTGTGCCTAATCATTACTTGAGCACTGCTGATTTAGAGAGGCTTCCTGTGGGGGCTACTTTGCCTACGCTGGAGAGAGGTCAGGCTTTGGTGGTTACATCTGCTGGTGGATTCAATACCGCGGTGCCGATGAGGATCAACTATGTGAGAGTTAAGGTGCCTGATGTGATGAGGAACTTGAAGATAGTTGTTCATGCTGTTTACTTGCCTTTCCCAAGGATTCATCCCACTTCTGCTGCTGCTTTTGATGAGATGATGGGCATTGGTGGCGAAGGACAGAATATAGTGGCAGCGGAAGATGGTGCTTGTTCTGCGGTTTTTGAGGAGGACGGTAGCTGTGGGATGGTGCCTCCTATGCCAGCTCAGGTCAAGCCATCTGCGGTGGTGCGGAGTGATGAAGATCACCATGGCCTGTAGATGTTTGTTATGATGGTGACGTGTCCTATTTGGATTGGTAGTTTTTGTTGCCCACTGTTAGTCAATAGTCAGTCAGTGTCTGTTTTTTAGCTGAAAGATCTGTTTGTTTGTTTGCGTTCTCTTAGCAATGCTTTGTAGTTAATGGACAGTGGCGTATCATGAGAAGTATTATCAAATTTGGTGAGCGTAGCTACGAAAGAGGACTTGTTTGGGCCTACTGTATGAGTATGTCTACCCTTTTTTATGGGCCTATTATCTAGTAGTCGCCAATGAATCTCAATCTATTATCGAGCCTGGCTCAATTGCTGCTAATTGTCTTTGTAGATTTATTCATCTTGTTCTGGGTGTTAACAATAGATTTATTCATCTTGTTGTGGGTGTTAACAATGGTTCCATTATGTTTTTTTTTTTTAATTAGTTGAATTTTAGTAGTATTTTTTGGAGCATGTAAATGAAAGCCTTTGCAAAGATAGATATGATGATAAGTAATGCAATTCAAAGTCGTTCTTACGGTGTTTTAAAGGGTAAAAAAGGTTATTCATGGTGTTTTAGAGTAGTAACAAACATGTAAAGTAGCACAGGTTAATTAAAGAATATGATCTCCTCTCCTATATACTCTACTCATTTTTCTAATCCCTTTTCTTATTTTAGTTTCAAATGATTTGGTCTGCTAGGAAGACAGTAAATGTGTTTTTTCATCCAATAAATACGTTTGTTATGTTAAGAAATTTGGTTCTTCATAGGCTTTCGTCATAACAGCTAGGTAAGAGGCATGTAATCTAGCGAGAAATTATTTTGAGGTGAAATTAGCCTACGTAAAAACATAAAAATATTGAGGTGTGATTACTTGGTTAAAATGTTTGCAGATATTTTATTAATATACATACATACAAGTGTGTATAATTCGTATGTTCAATTGATAGGAGGAAGGCTGTTCAAGATGATGGGATCCATTAAAATAATTAATGAAACTACAATTCCAGGACTCCCAGCAAAATTACCAAATATAAATGGAAACACTATAAAAAAATTTCATTGATGAATTGTAATGAACTTTACTAATATAATAACATCGGTCAACGTTGATATAAATATTCATTTTATATATACAAAAGGAATTACAATAAAAAAAAATTATTAAAAAAAGTCAAAATATAAAATAATATATTATTTATACAAATAAAATTATTAAATGATTTAACTCATCAATAAAATTTATTCATAATACCACGAATAATATTTAATTTATAATTTAATAAGTGATCCTCCTTTCTTTCTCTTTCATTTCCTCTTCTTCCTTCCCTCTTCGCAATAAACATTATACCCCTCTTTTTATTTTAGCACAAATCAACAACTCATCACAAATGTGACCACTGTAATATGAAGTGTGTCGATATTTTTGTTTTTTAAAAATTTTTATTGAGAATTCTCTGTATTAAGTGGCAAAACTATTTATTTTTTTGTTTGAATTCAATTTTAAAATGTTAATTTTTATTGCATGTTTTTGTAATTTATGTATTTTATTTGAATATTTACTTATTTTATAACTTTTTACTATATAAACTTATTGTATGAATTTATAAATTATATATGCCAAGTAGCCCGTATGGCCTTGTGCCTTTTTTTTTATCTAGTTATTTTTAAAAATTCATTATTTTTATGGTTTTTTCTCTTTTTTAAAAAACTTATATTTAAATTAATACATTTTTTCTCTTTCATTTGGTTTGTAGAGTCTCTTTTAAATTATATATTTTTTTTTAGTTATGCATTTAAATTTGAAAAGTTTTTTATTCATTTATATTTTTTTAATTTTTTGTATGGATGAAATTTATTTTAAAAAATAATTTTTATTTTTAGTTTTAGATAATATTTCTAATATATGTAACCTTACATGATTTGTTTTTCTTTTTATTTATTCAATCAATTTAATTTATATCTTTATTTCTATTAGCATTTGCTTAAATAAAAAATATTTTAATAAAAAATTTATCAAACACAACCAATGTCTCATCTTTCAAAAATAAATATATTAACTTACATTTTTTTCTTAATTTTTTAAGTTTTATTTTTTAATATTGTTAATAATTTTTTATTTATTTATTTTCATATATGATTCTTGATTATTTGATTATATATATGCAATAAATTTTTAATTTAAACTTAGAATTTTAAACTACATAAATTAACTGAAAAAACCTGAATATATATTTTTTTATGAAAAATAAAAATATACAACGCACGAGTTACAAAAATAGTATAAGACTAAATGAGGTGACATCCATAAAAAAAAATGAATAATGAGGAAATATGACAAAAAATGTATCAAGAACCATGTTGATCTGCGTTATGGCACCTACCCCCTTGGCTGGTTTATAAGTAAAAGTAAACAAATTTGCATATATACATTACAATTGCATGTTTATCGATGATTCTACTTGATTAGTCAATTTGTTATATATTTAAGTGGTTTAGTTCATTACACACACACACACACACCATGTGGGCTGAGTAAAAAAATTAAGTAAATATTAATCTTCTTCGATGAACTTTTGAAGAGAATATTTGCAAAAGGCATGTCTGAGAGCACTTATTAAAACAAGCAAATTTCGCATATTAAGGTAATAATTTTAATTTTTTAAATAATTTTAATTTTAATTTTAACTTTATTTGTTGATAATGATTTTTTTTACCCTTAAAATTTTATTAATTGATTCTTCCTTTTATAACTAAAATGTTTAGAATATATTTTTAAGATTCTAATAACACCATCTTAGTTTAGATTCATTTAAAAAAATTAAATATTTCTCAACAAAGTATAAACTTAAACTCTAGATCTCAAAAAAAAAAAACTCTTGCTATACCCATTTTTTACAATAAATTTTGAAAATTAAAATATTAAAGAATTAATCTTATTATATTAATATTTAATGAGTCATTATAAATTATAAATTATAAATTAAAAAATTAATAATTTTTTATTAAAAAATAAAAAATTGTTTGATATTAATTTTTCATTCACTAATAATTTATTCTAATTATATTAATTAAATAGGTTAGCAATATATAGTTGCCACATGATTCATTAAGCACGATCATACATTTTCTACGAGTACCTTTAAAATAAAGTCACGATTTCACTTTAAAAAAATATAAATAACATCAGGGGTGAATTATGATAATTTATCTTGAAATGCAAAATCTCATTTTCTCTATCACATTTTCAATATATATATATATATATATATATATATATAGAATTAATTTGGATGTTAAAACTATCTGATCAATTGAGCTATTTTTCAGAGTTATAATATATATTTTTCTTGCTATCAATGTTAATGTCATGAATTGTTTTATCATTTTCACATTAACATTTACAAAAAAAAGTAAAAAAAATTACCGTCAAAGTGAATAAAACATTTTCACATCACATTTTCAATGCAATAGCTTCTTTTATGCCCCACCACATAGCATATATATATTGGAACTAATTTGGATGTTAAAACTATATGATCAATTGAACTATCTTTCATAGTTATAATATATATTTTTCTTGTTATTAATATTAATGTCATGAATTATTTTATCATTTTCACATTTACAAAAAAATAAAAAATAAAAATTACCTACAAAGTGAATAAACCATATTTTAATTATTTCTCGTATAATTTTTATTAGAATAAGTTGATATGCGCACCCAATCTTTATTTTCACATGTAAAATAATAGACGAAGTACCTTATCAGAGTTTGAAACCACGAGAAGGGGGGAAAATAAGCAGCCAAATCATCATAATTATATGCATATAAATCAATATGACTTTTCCAGTTACAAGTCTTCTAAATCCATGAAGGTCGAATTCCCAAGGAATAAAATGACCTCTGAAGTGCCTTGTGCTGTAAATTGGACTCCCATCTTTACTCTTTAACTACTAATTAAATTGCTTGTCGCGAACGCCACGCTCGTGTCACATTAATCTCAGTGTCCAGTGACGTTAACTTTTGATTTTATAATCTTCTCTTAAGTGATTTGCTGGGGTCTTTTCCTTAATGAGAAAAGTCAAACATGATTGCATATTGCTAATGAAGAACAAGTAAACTATTCTAAGAGTTCCCACAGGAGATTGGGACGCCTTATGCCGTCTCAAGAGGGAAATAATCAGTGTTCAAACCTGAAAATTTCAAGATTCCATGCCCCATTAAATTTTAAGCTGAATCGGAGTCTAGCATCGCAAGTTCTTAGGCGGGACCCGCTACCAACTAGTTACGGACTGTTTGATATTGATGGTCAACCCTTTTTATATATATATATATATATATATAATTTATTTTTTTAATACTTTCAAATTGTTTTGAGGTTTAAGAAAAATATCTTAATTTATTTCTAATTTTTATTATATTTTTAATATTTTAATATTTTTAACCATGCGTGTTTCGTGTGTAATTACTATTATTTTTAAAAATATTTTATACTTGGAAATAAATTAAAGTAATATTTTTTTAATTTTTAATAATTAATTTTTATATTAATGTATCAAAATAATCTAGAAATACTAAAAAAAATATTAATTTGAAATAAAGAAAATAAAAAAATTTATTTTTTTAAAAATATTTTTAAAAAACAGCTATAATTTAATGTTTTTTGTTGTTGTAAATATATTAAAATAATATTTTTTTATTTTTCAAAATTTATTTTTAGCAACACCATATTAAACCTTCTAAAAAAATAATAATTATATAAAAAATTGAATTTTAACCTCCCTCTATCTGGCCATTACCAAATGGACACGTATTCAGTTTTGGACCCACCTTGTTGTTTAGAGTGAATTAATAATCAGCAACTCCCAGTGTCCTAATACGTTGTATTCCAGCACAATCAAAACTAGCTACGTATGATTATCACCCATTTTTAGCCTTTGCTTTTGTTGTTTTCAAAACATAAAATATCGATTTTTTCGTCCACGATTTAAAAAAAAACATATCCCATTTCCCGTGCACATACAAAAAAAAAATATATA
>NW_011499931.1:843314-854629 GCF_000495115.2 Populus euphratica
AGTTTGCCGTGGTCTCTGCCTGTGGCTGTTGCAACATTGAAGTAAAGCCTGGACCAGCACCAATGTCATGCTGACAAGAGAAGTTAATATGTTCTTGTTATGAAATAGCCATAAAAATAGGTTCTAAATTTAGCAATACATTTTTAGCAGTATCACATAGAATTTCAAAGATGCCTAAAGAGAGGGAGAACCTTTACTGCATCCTGCTGGGAATGAGGCTGGAGGCTGAAGGCAGAGAGGAGATCAGTTGATGACAATGATGAAAAAGCTTGGTAACAAGTTGGGAAGACCTCACTGTTCGAGTTGTTCGTATTGCTTCCTTCCATGTTGCAAGGATTTGCATTTACATTATTAGTCCCATGAGACAATGCCTCAAAATTTGCTGCGGAGGATTGGTTGCTAAGAAAAACAAAAACCAGTTTCATCAGTAGCATAAATATACACAGATTTCCTATCATCCTCGTACCAAACTTCCAACCGTTATTCACCTCACAGGAACACAAGAAGGTTGATCAGATTCTATGCGAACATAACTGAGGTTGTTTCCATTTTCAGGCACAAAATGTCTGTATATTTATGCTACTGATGAGACTTGCAATCTCATTTTCAAAGTCTGGCATCCCCCCCTTCTCCATCTAAGAACACCAGCAAATTAATAAGAGATGAAGTGCCAAGAGCTTCATTTTCTTAGTCCTAATTAATTAATTAATTAATTATTCAAGTAATTCAAGATTGATGCCAATTATGCATCAAAGTACAATTGTACAATTGATTAACTGCAAATTTGACGGGTCATACGTAGATGTTGGATTACTCGAGATGTATTTCTGCAGCAAAGATTAGAGTCAAAATGGATATATAATCATCATGCTAGTACATGGCATTTTGGAACATAACACTTAATCAATCATTTAATTTCAAGAGAAAAAAACACTAGCATTCTCTCTTGAAGACGTGCCATGGTATCCAAAAGAGTCTTCTCAAATGGCTCAAGGTCCAGAATTGATGTAAATTTCAGGAGGTCAGCCTCGCATAACCTTTCAATTAGTTATTAAGCAAAAGACAAAAGAACACCAGTAATTTGAGATCGATACAATACCAAAATGACAGCAAAAGTGAAGAAGCGGAAAACTTTTGTTGTTACACTTGTCTGGCCTTAACCGTTCCTCGGCCATATAAAGGTGAAGTTGCAGATTACTAACTTCTAGCTGGAGTTCCTTGATTTGTACAAGAAAAACCAAATCCATAATTGTGCTCTATGCTGTAAGGAAAAAAGTTTCCATATCCATAAGGAAATTCAGAGGCGAAAAAACGATAGGTGGTTTTAGTTACCTTCATTTTTAAATTCATAGCATGATCAGGACCACTGGACAAAATCTGCAAGTAAGCAGGCAGCAGGTGCATGTGCATGAGTTCAGGAGTGTTTGGCTTTGGCATTGAGGTTGAAATTACTTTGAATTTTTTTTTAACTTTAAATTAATTATTTTTTCAATAAGGGCTCTTATCCATATCCAACGATCAAAATTCCTCCCCTCCAAAAGAGTGCTTTTGTTGTTCAATCCACCCTCCTAACTTAACCGCTTTTTAAAACCACTCACCTTACCTCAATTGGATAGACAGAGCTGAGAGCACAACAAGCTACAGTATACTGCCCGAAACATGGCAGCACTCTCTGCTATAACATTCACAACCTCAAAAAACCTCTTCAATTCTAACAAACCCACTCTCACTTCCAAACCTACTTCACCATTTTCTTGTCTTTCTTGTTTGTCACATGACAGAGAAACAAATCTCTCATTGAAGTCAGTTTCTAAGACAAAGAAGTGCATTCTTAACGTGGGTTTGGGGCTTTTAGCTGCTTCTGTTCTTGCTTTCTCACCATTGGATGCTGAAGCCACTAGAATTGAGTACTATGCTACGGTAGCAGACCCACCATGTGATCTTAGCTTTGTTCCCTCTGGCCTTGGTTACTGTGATATTTCTGTAGGGTCTGGTGTGGATGCCCCATATAATGAGCTCATTAATGTGAGTCTAACAATTCGGGAATTTTGCTAATTTATTATCTTGATTTTTTTTGTTTCCCTGAATTTCGCTTTATTGAAGTAGTTATAACGAGCTTCAACTAATTAATGATAGTAATTCAATCTGTGTCTAGACTTTAATAAGCTTTTATCTGTTCTTGAACGGGTCTCTCATGTTTTCTGGGGCAATATTGATTGGAGAATTGGTGTGTCTTTTCTATTTTCTGTAATTTTGAGGCTTTCATGCTGAAGGTATGTAATGGATCTAAATAAACCATGTGCTCAGAAATTGTGAAATAATTTTGATAAAGTACTTGACTTAACTGGAGTTGTGAATAACTTTATCCTTAAAGGTTTAGGTTTGTTTGATTCATGATCTACCTATTTGATGCATTCTGGTCATGAAATTTTCCTTGAAGATTCAACTTGTTTTAGTACTATTTCAGCTTTTTTTCCCCCCTGCAGTAGCACCTATAAATAATCTCACCGGAAAAACAACTAGTAAATACGTGGAAGCATCACAATTTGTGTTTTTCTTTCCCTCCCTCGACACAGGTCCATTACACTGCAAGATTCGCTGATGGGAGAGTCTTTGACAGCAGCTATAAACGCGGCAGACCTCTCACTATGCGCATTGGCGTTGGTAAGGTGTGAAAGTATTAGCTAGAATTATCAGTTTGGTTCCATTTTCTTCTCAAACATGCAAGTGGAAAGATTTTATGTTGAACTCCTAATTTACAGCCAATCAAGTTAGAGGCTTGTAAGACTAGGGTCTAAACTATTTGCTATCATGTATTTGCCAAGTCACAGCTCATAGTGCTCTGTAGAGATGTGAGTTTTACTACTTTTGTCTTCATCCATAGGTTACATTATCTGCATGCCATATTAGTTACTTGGTATTCTTTGCTTAGATTGGTGATAATTTATTCCTTCTTAATCTAATGGATGATTGCGGGCGGATCACCATATTCCATACTGTCCCCATGTAAGGGTGGATAGAGTTTTCATGTACAATGCTTAAAAAAATATTTTTGATACTGCTCAGTACTAGCATTTTTCTGTGAATCCTTCTATTGTAAATCGTAATGATGAAGGATATTAAAGAGCTAAATTGAATCTTCCATTAGGTAATCTACAACAAGAACTTTTGAAACTTTTTATGCGACTTTTGTGAATTGGGATTTTTCTTTCATTAAGCTGCTCTACCATTCTTTACAAAACAATAAACAGAGAATATCAAATATCAAATGATGCTGCGTATAATTTCCCCACATACATCTACATCAGACAACTTTATTTTACATGGTTATTTATTTGTTCAGGTCATTAGAGGATTAGATCAGGGAATTCTAGGGGGTGAAGGGGTGCCCCCAATGCAAGAAGGTATGTTTTTGAGAGGAAGAAAAAAAAAAGGAAAGAATTTTGTTAGTTATTTTGCTCTTCGTATTTATTCTTATTTTCCCAAAGGTTTTGTCAAATTGCTGACTTTTTACAGGTGGAAGACGCAAGCTATATATTCCTCCTCCTCTAGCATATGGTCCAGAACCTGCAGGATGCTTCTCAGGTGATTTTTTCATATGAAGCATTCCATATCATTGAACACTTAAACTACTCGTAGGTATTTAAGCTTAAAATATTCCAAAACAGATGCAGAGTACAGGTTTAACTACAGACAGTCAGGCACAAGAAAAACTATAAATTGTTCCTTTTTGTTTCTCCATCCTCCTGCCTTCGAGTTCATGTGTATTGAATTTGCAGCGCAGCTGTATGGATTCCTAGTTTTATTACTGTTGGTACAATGACTCATGCTGTTGATCTATATTGCCAATGTCTTTTGTCATTTAGTTTTCTTATGCCCCCAAATTCTGCATCAAATGTGTGGTCTTAGTGCTAGAAAGTACTCAAATGGGGAGGACAATGGTTTGTGTATGTAAAGTGACTTAGATTAATGGTGGTCATTTACGCATCCATTTTTCATTATGAAGTTAAAGGTCTCCTTGAAATCTTGGAAAACCTGGGGAGGATGAGGTCAATTATGCTTATCAAACAACATTTTCTGCTAGACAATGCATGCTTTAGTTGCAGGAGAAGACAGGAAGACTGGTGTCACGTGTTAGGTGCAGATTTTGGTTACATACTATGATTGTAACTGTGTGATAACGCTACCTAAGAAGATCACTAAAATATAAAATGCCCCACCCATGACATGCATCATCCATCAGCCTCTTCTCCAGGGATTTTCAACCATGTTAGTACTTTTCAAACAAAATGATACTGCATACCAGACTGTATATGATACGCGCTAGCAATGGCTCAAAAGGCTAATCGGCACTAACTGCATCACCATTAGATCACCGGGAAGTAAATAGCTCAAGTGAATGTCATTCCCTGCTCCTGTCGTACCGAAATGTTTTCTTTCCGTTGAATGTTCCTGAAAGGAGCTGTTTCTAGAACCTTACAGAAATGAAGAGCAAACTTTTGAGTATAAGTTATTGATTACTTTACAATATTCGCCTTTATTCAAAAACATAAGCAGTGGTTTCTTCTGACATGCTCGACTATGCTTGCTTGGAGGTGGGAATTATTCTTTTTCTCACGGGGTGGAATTAAACAATCTCATTGTCAAGAGTTGTGGATTTTCTTTCCCGAGCATGCAGCAACAGCATAAAATTTTTATGTCATTTTGGATGTTATCTTTTGATTTGATTTAATTTTTATGTCATTAAACAATCTCATAAAATTTTCTCACGGGGTGGAATTAAACAATCTCATTGTCAAGAGTAGTTGATTTTCTTTCCCGAGCATGCAGCGACAGCATAAAATTTTTATGTCATTTGGATGTTATCTTTTGATTTGATTTGTCTAGTTAGTCTGCCAAGTTTCTTATTATTAGCTAAAAATCATTTTATTCCTATGTGCTAGAGGTTTTACCTCTTACAATTCATATAATCTGCTCTCCCTCAGGAGCCAAAATGTGCTAAAAATACTTATATGTTCGATCATTTTAGCCTCATCTGACAAACTATATCAGTTTGCTGAAATGCATGATTCGGACGCTTAATATACGCGACGATTCACATGGTCTGCCTTGACAGAAATCCCAAGGAAAATTAATGAACATAAAATATGTCCGACAAGGAAGAAAGTTGCTTCTTTTTGTTTTTTCCTTGTGTTATCGGGTGCTTAATCTTGAGGTGGAAATTAAGCGTAGGCATGATTTTTTGAAGCTGTGTGAGAAACTGTATTGCACATGAATCTCTGTTTATATTATTGATATATGTCTTTACGCTTCCTCTGGATCAGAGAAAGGTTGAAGAAAATTGGAAAGAAGGATTCTTTTTCTCAGTTTTGGTTTTGAGTGGATGTGCTTTTGTTGGGAATTTCTCTTCTTTGCCTTTGTCCTTGCCTTCGATTGGGAACCGAATGGATTCCAAATCTTGAGATTTTAAATCTTAACGCCAATGCCTTTTTTACCACACCTTGGGGTTAGGCATTCTTGCTGGTTCAGCCAAATTCTGGCCTAGTATATATATACCATTCTAGCTGAGTGCCTGAAGCTCACTAATGATCAATATAAACAAACCTCTTTAGACATGGGAATGCTCCTCAGAGGCAAATTGTTTGGTTACTTAAATTAGAACTTTTAGTTACTTAAGATCTGCACCATACATCTTTAATTCCTTGTTATGAACCCTCGTTGGAAATGCGACTTCCTTGCATCACCCAAGCATGGTGACTTGACCACAGCTGTTAACACTATTCAGTCATAAAATAGATTAAAAAAACATAACATCGTGCACCAGAAAATAAAGTGAAGGAAGCTGCTATTGCTCAAAGTGGCTACCCACAACATTTCAACATCAAATACCTAAACCCATGCTAAAGTAGTCTAGGCCCAACAAAACCACTCACTGCAACGCTACAAAACATTGATTGAGACCATTCAAAAAACCAAAAAGGGTGACGACATTCATCAACTCACTAATCTACTTATAATTTTATTACTGCATAATAAGAAAATCCCCCAAGAACGAAGCTGAAAATGAGAAAAACTCAATATGGGAATTTTACAGTGGTTTTTAAACTCGTGAGAAGGAGAAGCAGGTGGATGGGACATTTGCTGTACTCTTAATTTCGGTTGCGTTACATGATAGAGCAAGCATTTGGGTTGTCGTCACTGAAGATGGAGGTGTAGGGGTCCTCATATCTGGTCACGGTGCCTGTGGTGACAGTGTTTTCTACATTCCTGACATAACCAGGAGGAGCCTTCTTGTCATAAGCCTGAACAGCGTAAGGTTGAGCCACTAAATTGTAAGGAACATATGGCCAAATCTCTGCCTTTTTCCCTGTTGACTTTGCCTTCTTCAACACCTTATTTGAATCAACATATCCTGTTACAGTCACCCTTTGTTGTTTTCTGTTTATCTCCACCTTTTTAACCCCTGCATAAATGGCAAACGCAAAAATTAATTTAATCAGGTTCAAATGTATCACTTTCTCTTCAGCTGCAAAATTAAGAAGAAGAAAAAAACAGTGCAGCGGAAAATAAACAAGAGAGGTGAAAAGGCAGGCAACATACCACTCAATGAAGAAATGGCATTCTTCACCTTAAGTTCACAGCCATCACAGTCCATCCTGACCTTAAGCTCAACAGTCTGTAACTGCTTCTTCTTGTTTTTATGGCCTCCACTTCCCACCAAGTCGGATAAATACTCCAAAGTGCCACTAACTCCCATCTTTTAGGTTACAGATGGTCTCTTAATGGTTCTGAAAATATTCTTCTCCGTAAGTATAAAAAGTCAGAATTACCAAGGCAAGTTTTTGAGAGCTTGACAGAAGATAACAAAACCCCAGACAGATAGTTTCTAGACGAAACAAAGGTGGGGAAGATAGAAATTAGAAGACAAAAAAAGAGGTGTGTTTCTTGAAAGAAAGAACGAAGTAATGTTTATTAATTTATAGTACCACCAAAAACATTTGAAGTGAGAGCTAAACAAGAAGTTACAAGGAGCTTCCAGAAAACAATGGATTCTTTTCTTTCCTTCTAACAAACAAAGAAAGAGGGTGTTAAGGCTGCTCTCCTTCCTTTACTTCCTTACTTCCCTTGAGATCTTTCTCTCACACAGGTCTGCTACTTATATAGGCCTTTCCATGGCCTGATTCACACAGAGAGAAAAGGGTCGTGGCCCCCCCTACAACAATAAACAAATACTTTAAGAAGACATGATATTTTTGTTCTTCTGTTTGATGACATTATCCTTCAATAATAAGACATAGTTTGTGTTTTCTTACTAAGAAACCTTTGTTCTTCGGATGCAAGGGAGAAAATGTGGAGGAAAGTTTGCAGCTGTGCCCCTTCTATGTCAATTGTATCTCTTTGTTGAGTTGGGTAGTGTCTGCTACCTACCCTGTATTACAATTATTATAAATTATAAAAAAAAAACAAGTAAAACTAAAGGTTTTTTCACGCGTACATTCACATGTAAATCATAATTATGTTTTTTCCTCTTTCTAAAGAGACCAAGATAACCTGAGTAGCTTTTAAATTAGTGAAAGATCTCCTAGAAAACAAAGAAAAAAATAGCAGATCTTGATCTTAAATAAAATCAAATGCTAAAAAAAAAACTAAAAAGTTATAATCTTAAAAAAAAACAAATGAATCTAAGTCAATTTTGTAAACCTAGGTTAATCTTATCAATTCATAGCTCCACATATCTTAGAACTAGATTCAATCAAAAAAAATAATTAAATATTAAAGGATAAAATTAAAAAAATTTCTCAAAGTAAGAAAATAACAACAAAAAATCGAGGATGATTATAAAAAAAAAAACTTTAAAAATGATGTTAAATAAAATAAATACCAATTAAAAAACACATACCAAATTTGATAAATTAAAAAAATTGAATGAGAATAAAATTAAAAAAAAATCAATTTTATAAAACAAATGAACCTATGAATTTCTTAAACATGGGTTAATATCATAAATTCACAACTTGACAAATCCTAGAACTAGGCTAAAACAAAAACAACAATAAAATAATAAAATATAAAATTAGAAAAAAAATATCAAATAAAGATTTTTTCAAAGTAAAAAAAATAACAATAAAAAAAGAAAGGATGAAATTATAAATAAAATCAACTTAAAAAATGATGTCAAATGAATAAATAACAAATAAAAAATAAGAACCAAATCTAATACATTAAAAGAATTGAATAAGGATTAAATTGAAAAAAAAATCAATTATATAAAATAATTAAAAAAACATAAATTTAAAGAACATGGACCACGTCTGAATAAAAAAAAAAAGAATAATTATTATAAAATTTTGAAAGATCAGGTGTAGAAATAAAAAAGAATAGAGAAAACAAAAATAACTAGTGTTAAACAAGGGAGGTTATTCCACACGTGTCATTCAAAGATGTGAACCTTTTATGCTACAGGTTTATGTTATTTTTTTCCATAAAAAATAATGTTTAGATGCTGCAAGTGTGTTTTAAAAAAAAAAATTATGACTCTGGTTATAACATTGACTAATAAAAAGGGCAATGATAGAAAAGAATAAATAAAAAAAGACAATCATGATAATTTAGAGGAATTTTTTTTTTCGAGAGTGAAAAAATAATATAATTTAATTTTCAACCAATTAAATATAGAAAAACAAAAATGGATTAAAAAGAACCTTAGTTAACCCGAGTTAACATGATAAACATGTAATCTGTATAATAAAAAATAAGTTAATTCCAGTTACCTCGCTAAATTGCATTCCAAGTTGCGTGATCATGATAACTTAACAGATAAGAAAAAAAAATCACAAAGTCAATTTTTATATAAAAAATATGTTGTGTGATGAAATTAAAAAAGAAAATAAGTAAAAAAAATAGAGATGTTAATCTATATTAACGCTTTAAACTTGTGTTTTGGGTTTTGTATACTAAAAGTACTATACATGAAAAAATTACGAGGTTCAATCCGTAATAAATCAAATATTAAAGGATAAAGTGGAGAAAACCAAACATATAAAAAGATTAAAAGTAACAATAAAAAAAATAAAGATAAAAATGATGTAAAAAATAAATTAAAGGAAAAATATAATTTTTTTATTGAAGGATGAAATTAAAAAGAAAAATAACTTTAACAAAAAGATAAAGAAAAACAAAGGAACAATGACAAAGTCAGAAAATATAAAACAAGTAAAACTAAGGTTTTTTCACGCGTACATTCACATGTAAATCATAATTATGTTTTTTCCTCTTTCTAAAGAAACCAAGATAACCTGAGTAGCTTTTAAATTAGTGAAAGATCTCCTAGAAAACAAAGAAAAAAATAGCAGATCTTGATCTTAAATTAAATTAAATGCTAAAAAAATTAAAAAATAATAATTAAATATTGAAAAATAAAATTAAAAATAAAAAAAATCTCAAAGTAAGAAAATAACAACAAAAAATGGAGGATGATAGTAAAAAAAACTTTAAAAATGATGTTAAATAAAATAAATATCAATTAAAAAATACATACCAAATTTGATAAATTAAAAAAATTAAATAATAATAAAATTTTAAAAAATCAATTTTATAAAACAAATGAACGTGTGAATTTTGTAAACATGAGTTAATATCATAAATTCACAACTCAACAAATTCTAGAACTAGGCTAAACCAAAAATAACAATAAAATATTAAAATATAAAATTAAAAAAAAAATATTTTTTTCAAAGTAAAAAAAATAGCAATAAAAAAAGAAAGGATGGAATTATAAATAAAATTAACTTAAAAATGATGTCAAATGAATAAATAGCAAATAAAAAATAAAAATCAAATCTAATAAATTAAAAGAATTGAATAAGGATTGAATTGAAAAAAATAAATTATATAAAATAATTAAAAAAACATAAATTTAAAGAACATGTACCACGTCCAAATAAAAAAAATTGAATAATTACTGTAGAATTTTGAAAGATTAGGTGTAAAAATAAAAAAGAATAGAGAAAAAAACAACTAGCATTGAACCAGGGGAATTATTCCACACATGCCATCCAAAGATGTAAACCTTTTGTTCTACAAGTTCATATTATTTTTTCTCATAAAAAATAATGTTTAGATGTTGCAAACATGTTTTAAAAAAAAATTATGACTCTAGTTATAACATTGGCTAATAAAAAAGGCAATGATAGAAAAAAATAAATAAATAAAGGCAATCACAATAATTTAGAGGATTTTTTTTTCAAGAGTGAAAAAATCATGTAATTTAATTTTCAACCAATTAAATAAAAAAAATAAAAATAAATTAAAAATAACTTTAGTTAACCCAAGTTAACATGATAAACATGTAATCTGTATAATAAACTACAATTTAAATTACGTGATCATAATAACTCAACAAATAAGGAAAAAAATCACAAAGCCAATTATTATATAAAAAAATATGTTGTGTGATGAAATTAAAAAAGAAAATAAGTAAAAAAATAGAGATTTAAATCTATATTAACATTTTAAACTTGTGTTTCGGGTTTTTATACTAGAAGCATCATACATGAAAACATTACGAGGTTCAATCCGTAATAAATCAAATATTAAAGGATAAAGTGGAGAAAACCAAACATATAAAAAGATTAAAAGTAACAATAAAAAAAATAAAGATAAAAATGATGTAAAAAATAAATTGAAGGACAAATATAATTTTTTTTTATTGAAGAGTGAAATTAAAAAGAAAAATAACTTTAATAAAAAGATAAAGAAAAGCAAAGGAACAATGACAAAGTCAGAAAATATAAATTTAGATTGGATAATAAAATAAAAAATAATAAAACTTTTATAAACAAGCCAAGAAAAAAATAAAAAATAAAAATTAAATTTAAAAAATATATATGTCATATTAAGATTGAATAATAAAATTAAAATTAAATAAAAATTTTATAAAAAAATATTAAAAAAAATTAAAAAAACTAAGATTTAAAGTTGAAGTATCAATAACAAATAAGATGAACCTAATATTTTCATGGAAGGAGAAAGAAGAAGTTAAAATGAAAGCCTTGCCAACAACAAATCATTCCACAATTAGCAACACGTATTTTACTAATATGAAGAAAATAGATCATATTTTTTATAGTACAAGGATATTTTTAGCTGCTGGAAGATGTTGTATGTGATGTTTAAAATGCACTGGTGCCTCTCATGTATTGATAAATATGATTTTTTTTTTGTTTTTTTATATATAATTACTAAATTTTCATATTGCTTATGAGATGACATGGATATATATATATATATATATATATATATAAAAAAAAAAAAAA
>NW_011499931.1:854654-945285 GCF_000495115.2 Populus euphratica
ATGGTAAAGATTAAGTTAAAAAATTTGGAATGCAAAAACAACAAAGTCAATTTACTATCCTGCTGAAAGTAAAATTTTAAAACAAGCATTTTAGACCTAACTTAAATAATTTCATATTGTTTTTTTAATGAACGGCAAAAAAATAAATTTAGTAATACTTATCCCTTCAAGTTTCTGTTAATAATTAGGCTTTGTTGTTGATTAGACATCCTTCAAGTTTTTGTTAATAATTAGGCTTTGTTGTTGATTAGGTGGCATACAAGGATGCTGACATTTTCAATTTTGATGATGGAGATCGTATAGGGATCTAAATGCAAAAACTTGTCATAGGTACCTAAATGCAAAGACCCCTAAAAGTATGAAAGATGGGGTATCACAGCGAGGCTCGAAAGCTATGTTTGTGAAAAGGAACCTTCCATGAGCACCCCAGGATGACCCGCCGCATCGGTATTAATTATTAACCCTATAATAATAATACTAATAATAATAATAAAATAGGAGTAATAGTAGTCATCCGAATGAAGGGGGAAGTAGCTGGCACGTTAGAAAGGGGACAGCACCACACGTTTGAAAAGAAGATCAGGGTGTGGATTGATTGGCACGTGGACGGCGGAGATGCAAAGGAAGGAGCTGGCTCCCTCTAAAGGCTAGGCTGGGAGCCTCTCTGTCTCTCTGGTGGATGGATCGTCGGCGAGTTGTTTAGTTTGGATTGGTTGGTTGGTTGGGTTTGAATGGCGCGTTGACAGGAACACTCCTTTAAATTTAAATTCAAATTTTTACATTTTCTTTTTTTCAAAAACAAACGGTACCATGGAGCTTCTGAAGATTCGAACTTTCAAATACGAAGATTCTCCAAAAAGAAAATTATTCAAACACGATTCGAAGCTTCATGTCGTGATACAGTAACTTAACTATGAAGTTTCAGGGAGGAAAAAAGAAACATGATTTAGCGTAAAGAAGTTCTTGGCATGGAACAAATTATCTGAGAGAGAGACAGAGGCGGACTGACGACATTCTGTAGATCCTGCGCAGATGTTTTTGTCTCCCGGCAACTGGTTTTGTGTTCCCAGGCTATGTTTTTGCTTCTTTTTGAAAAGCACATAAATTATACTTTTTTTCTATATTTTTCAACCCAAAAATAAAAGCATCAGCTCAGATTAGCGAGCTCTTAAATTTATAATTAGTTCTTTTGTGAAGATTAATGTTTTCCTGACCAGGTCTTAATTTCTCAAGAACAGGAAAATTATACTTTGATTTTACAGGAATTATGATAAACCCGAATCTTAAATCCGTTTAGTTCTACCTCCTTTTCTTGTTCTATTTACCACACACATATATATATATATATATATATAAAAGCCCAAGACATCGAAATTCGAAGGAAAAAAATCACACATGACCAAGTTACATCTCTAATAAAATAAAATAAAATAAAATAAAATGAAATGTCACTCTAACAGGCACGAGTACCAAAAACTCATATGAATTGTTTATGGTGACAACCTGTAACGCATCTTCAAATGAAATCAACGCGTGTCGAGAAATTCAATCCATATCATGGCCGTCCAAAACTTCTCAGTTATATCTGACACCATACCACATACTCAAGTTGGCGGTGAGGGATTAATTATTCCATCTACTGATTTTATTTTTATTATCAATATAAATATTTGTGTGAATTTGTATATATCTTAATTAATTATATAAGCTCTAAAATTTATTATTATATAAAATTTTAGTTATTTAAAAATTTATAAAATTTAAACTAATAATCTTAAAAAATAAATTTAAAATTAAAATATGCCCATCAACTTGCATGTCCTGGATTTTATATTCATTCTTCGTGATCAATTAAATTACGGAAAAGAATGATATTATTGTCGTGACATAATATATATATATATGATATTGTTGTCACGTAGTTGTCTCTGTAGGGACCCGCCCTCTTTATAAAGCTTTCGCTTTGCCTATAACAGGGCCTCGAGAACCACCTCCCCTAGGTTACTGCATGCTTGAATTGATTTTTCATGCTTTTGGACCCATCTTTAGACGGTATTTGAAAACACGGTTCAATTATGTTTTTTTGAAAATTTTGAGTTTTTATTTTTATTTTAAATTATTTTTAAAATTATTAAATTGTTTTGATCTATTAATATAAAATATAAATTTTAAAAATAAAAAATATATATTATTTTAATATATTTATTAAAAAAACATTTTAGTACTGTACCACCGAACAATCTTCAAATAAATTTATTACTGTACCACCGAACAATCTTCAAATAAACCGCAAGATTGTTTTGATTTGATTGGCAGTATGGGAACTATTTCAGCAACACATGGGGCCAGGACCATCTACTAATTTGGATCCCTGCAAAAGATGGGCGGTGTCTAAAGAGTACATGTTGTCTTTATTTAGGCAAGGAGTAGATATTATGATTAAATAAACACACATCACTGTTCCTAAGACCCATTAGTTATAAGAATTACGACTTCATAAATTCAAGCAAATTAAAAAAAATAACCAATAAAAATAAAGAAATATGATCTTCAAGTCATTACTAGCCTCTCTCTTTTTACGTAACATTGAGGAGCTTGAACAGTACTGAAGTTTCGTATCGAACCTGAGATGTTTTGGTTGTTTAGAATATATATATATATATATCAGTGTCTAGGTAACGTGCATAATGCTTTTATGGATGCGATCGAACGCCTGCAAGCTTAGGTTCGGATTCATGTGAATGGAGAATTATAAAAAGAGGAAACGTAAGAAGATATCCCATGAAGCCAGTCGTATCTCTGAGTCTTTCGTCTTTGGTTTCTTATAACAGAATATATGTCTCAGACTGGCTAGTTTCTTTCAAGTTTCTTGCTAATATTAACCTAACTTGTACTACTGTAATATTGCGCTAAAATCAAAGCTTGAATCAAGTTATATGTCATCCATGCTAGCTAGAGCAGAGAAGATTTGCTGCGAGAATTGTTTTCTCTTCTCAGCGGTGCTGGGATTGACTGATTTCTAAACCTTGCCGTGAGTCTCCTTGCATATTTAATAGCTCATGTTCCATTCAACCCGCCATTTCATAGATTTAATTACATATTTTAATTATAGCTTTTGGACATCCATTATTCAATGTTCGGGGACATTAGTTAATTACTGCTCGAAGGCTTCAAGAGGTTTCGAATGATGAATTATATATGGTGGGGATACCAAACCCAAAACATTGTTTACAAACTCGTATGATAATAAGTGATAAAGAATAACTCAATTTATTAAAAGATTGGATTTTAAATTATGTTTTAGTTTAATTATCCTGCATGAAGACAGCACTACCCACCTGAATAAGTTTCAAATTTATCACGCTTCTGCTCTTAGAAACTTCTAAACCTTTTTCATGGGTTTTTTTTAATCGTTACTATATAGCTAGTCACTCGATCTAATTAAAGGTTTATCAATGACACGCATCTTTCTGTGGAATTTCTTATAACGTCATGCAACCAGCTGCACAAAAGGCCGCAGGGCTGCATAAAGTAAGGCTATGGTCCCCTTTCTTTTCTCTCATAGTGCTTGGATCTATATGTTTCCTTTTGGTTCTTGGACCTTTCTTCTCGATTAAAAATGGAAAACTTTTGGAAATGGAGAGGAGGGTAATGTGTCACAAGCCAATGGTGTTCTTCCTATAACCAATAATTGCTCGCCTTCCCCCTCGTCGTCCTTCACTGTGCTCATTCATGCATGATAAACAATAGTAGTATTGTGACGTCCAACACGTTCCCTCTTGCCCACTGAAAGTACCAATAAAAGAAAATAAATCCATTCAATAAAATAAAATGAAAACCAATCAATCTAATTGTTAATGCTTTGAAAGCTGCTCCTCAAGGGTTGATGGATTTGATCGCCGCTAAAAGTTAGAGATACAAGTACAACAACATCCACAAGTGCGTGGATGAATTAAAAAAAAAAACCAACAAAAAGGGATTTGCAGATCACCATGTACCTGGATTTTTTACACAGTGGATGTAATGACTTTTTTTTCCAGCATTTCTCAAACAAAATCAAATAATTTGCTACGAGGCATAATACGATTTTTTCCATAATTCAAATTTGATCTAGACAAATTTGTCTCATTATATTTTCTAACAGTCAAGTAACATAATTATCCTTAAAAAAAAGAAAACCATTAAACTTGGTTTAAGAGATTGTTTTATCTTTTTAAATTTTTAAATGATTGGATAACCATTAAAATTAAATTCTTTAACGAGCATTTTAATCTTCTTATTATAGTTTTTTTTTGTTATATTCAAGTTTACTTGGAGGCTATTTGGTAATTTAACAAACAAAAATACTATTTTAAAAAAATAGATAAAGCATGCATGAGTTTACATATATACAGTGGCTACCTGTTTGATGTCACCTAACGATCAAACGTACACTTTCAGGGGAAACATTCGAACCGTCTCGACATCTTTTTCATTTTATTTTTATCTTATCTCTTTTTGAATTTTCATATCTGGCTCTCCAGATTTTTAAACATATTCTTTATTTCGTTTTTTTTTATAAAAAATTTGATCTATATTTTCTTTTGTTTTTATATAAAATTATTTTTAAAAAATTTTATCCTGAAATTACAATGTCTTTTCCTTTATTAGGCGTGTAGTTTTTTTTAAAAAGAAAGAAAAGAAAAGAGAGGAGCAAATATAATTGTCGAACATAATTCACGTGGCTTGTACGAAGGCTCGTTTTTAAATTACTATTACACGGATTTTATAACTATTTTCTTATGGATCATATAGTCTAATTTTTCCATTTCTACGAAGTATTGAACATCTCACAAACATGTTTTGACTTTATACTTGGTCGATTCATAATAATAAAGGGTTGAGGGTTCGTTTGGCTTAGTGCTAATGTGATTAGGGAACAATTAAATAGTTTGGTTAAAAGAGATATTGAGTCAAAAGGGTGGGTTGCAAATAATTTGAAGAAAAAAGAAATATATAAAATGAACATTAATGCATAAATATTTAACCTTGTAAAGAAGATCAGCTTCCATCAAAATGTTTTTGTATCTAAATAGCCCAAACTAAAATTTACATACCATGCAGGTATACTCCAAATTAGTTAAAAGTGGCAAGGAAGGGGTAGACATTTGGGGTTTCTTCCATTTCTTGGATTGATTACTTTAATTCATGTTGGGTTACATAGTGGGAAGGAAATGCCAAGCTTTCAATTATGACCACTTCAATGATGTCAGGAAATTAATTAGGAATTTTTTTTATAATTAATTCAACCTTTTTCCATCTATGATCAATCAACAGATCGAGCATGTGAATACTGAACTATCTTTTACCTTTTCTTTTCAGAATTTTAATTTTTTTCTCCAATCGTTATTTCAGTTTCTTGTAAAAATAATTAGAATAGCCTTCTCTACGGTGCTACAACAACCACTTCCTGAAAGAGAGAGGACATAGTTAATTGCTATCTTTTACCTTTTCTTTTCATAATTTCAATTTTTTCTCCAATCGTTGTTTCAGTTTCGTGTAAAAATAATTAGAATCTTCTCTACGGTGCTGCAACAACCGCTTCCTGAAAGAGAGAGGACATAGTTAATTTTGGTGGTCTCAACGGCGACAATTGGGTTTAGGTTGGGAAACGACATGAAGGTTATTCATGTTCCCTGACTCATGATTCCACTGAGCCTTGATACGTTATCAGAGGTCTATTAATGAGAACCAGAAAAATACCTTCGGCCAGGCATTCTGCCGAAAGCAGGGTGCATAAAGCCCGTTGGGAAACGACATGAAGGTTGGAGCCATTTCAAATCTTAGATATGGAGAATTTATTAAATCTTTTTAAATGAAATACATAAACTGATATGAGAACATCCTTCATCCTCGAATAAAAATTACACAATTGGCCTCCCAAGCTTGCTCAGTTTTCAAGTAAAACAGCTTTTTAGAAAAGGAAAAAGGGAGGGAGGAAGAAGGATTGTCGACAAGGAATGGAGGCACAAAATGAAGATACATGATAGGATAAACAGAGGAGACAATATATTGTCCTCAAAGTCCAATCAGCCAAATGGCCATAGGAGGGGGAAAACTGATGCCATTTGATGATAGGACCGATCCACATATACTTGTATACATATGAAAGAGAAAGGACTTAATTTACAAGTAGGGCTATATATAAAGAATAGAACTCTTATCTCGTAGACAGCCAGTATTTACTCATGAAGCTGAAACAACTCGATGCATAAGATACAGTGGCAGCAGCAATTTTAACAAACAAAACCGAGTTGAAATTAGTTGGCTTGAAGCAGCTGATGGTTTGGAGGGAGCGTTTACAGCAACAGCAGGTGAAACTGCATTTCCTCCAGGAGTGCTCTGCTGCTCATTGGTTGGCAGTGGATTCTGGGGTGTCCCAGATGGAGTAAGCGGCAGCGTCTTACCATCACCTTCATCTCCACCTGCACACATTGTATTAATTGCTGACCAAAATAAAAAATAAAAAGTTCCCATATGCTAGGCTATGGCTCTACAAACAAGTGAATGAAACATAGAAATGTGGGGGCATTTAGTCATGATGTATCGACATCCCTAAACATGGGAAATGCCAGGGAACTCACAATTAGAACGTGACCACCCTAACTTCAAATTTTCTCTATCAAAGACCACCCGATATCCCATCATGAAATTCTCTGCATAAAGTTCCATTCAAATATAAGACTTCCAGAGAGCAAGCTGAAGATTTATTAATGACCAGTGGCATTTTCCATAGGCAACTGTTAGCATACTTACGTCCAATTGTTCCAATATCTCCATCCGCTGGTTGAATTGCCAAACAAAAGCCAATAACTCCCTGCACCATCAAGGCCACCACATTTAGATTTCATCTCAACTAGCAATCCTTCTTCACCAGTATAAGGACAATGGAACTTCAATGGAACTGAGATGGTGCTGAACGGATATGGATAATATAAGAACATATTACTAAATCTATATTCAAGCCAGCAAGGTAATTAGACCCAACAGAACTTTTACTCTTGTTGGAAAAGAAAAAATCCATACAAATAAATAAATGGAAGGTTAGTTCTCACTTGGTTATAAATGCAGCTAAGAATCATCAGTGCAGCAATATCTAAAGAAAAAAATGAAGACATCTTGGCATAAAATTGAATATTTATCTATCTGTTAGAGGTGTTCCAGAAATGTTACTATGAATCTGCTCAATACATTCTTCTTAGATTGGAAGTCTAAAATCCATTCATTTAAAGCTTTAATGGTTTGTCATGTCCAAAGTTCTAACAAATTGTGTTTACCCATATTTACTTCTTGCACCTTTGTCAATTATTTAACCAGAAAATAACAGATGAAATTAAGCTTAATTAACAACACCATTTCAAATTGGTCTCACCTGAATGCCATAGATCATAAAAACAGGATTCTGGACCATAAAGCTGTTGTTCTGAGGGAAGATAAGCCGCAAAGATGGAATCTTGGGCAAGTCCTGTGAACTATTTACAGTAGCCACCCTGAATATTAGTGTTGGATCAAAGAGGCTATCAAAGCTCTTCTTTTAATGCAGACTCACCTGGTCTTGTAGCAATATTTCCAAGAATACCCTTCAAAGCTAGATCTCGAAGCATTTACTTGTGTGTCAAACTACAAACAAGGCTCCCATGTTAAAATAATAGATGATCATGGTACACAATGAAGTTTGATGTTAAAACTTAAGAGATGGTACCTCCTCAGCAATCATTTCAAAAACATCATCTGGAAGAAATGTAAATGATGTGCCACTATCCACCAGTGCACTGAAGCTACTTTGCTTAAGACAAGAAGTGCCAACACAACAAACCTCCACTCCAACAATGTAGGTTGTGCTGAATCATGTTAATGAGTTTAATATATTAAGCATGAGAGTTTTGGCAGCTATAAGAACAACCACTAGAGGGAACAATAGCTTCTTTTTATGATGCATATAGAGATGCAAAGATAGTACATACTAGTTCCCATTTAATTTCAGAAATGGAGCAGATTGTTGGGTAGTGGGTCCCTGATCACCAAAGAATATTCTCCCTGAATCATCCTCATTAAAGCACATTGAGAAAGAATTCTGAATTAATCCTGCTTTAGCAAGAAAACTTGGAACTGAGATTTCTTGCAGGCCCAAACCCAAAAGACCATCAGGAGCAACACCATCTAAGTAACCACCACTTTGCTTCATGCCACATCTGTACTTAAGAAATAAACAACCATGTGAAACAACAAAAAACAATAAAACAAATAAAAGAATATCTTACTTAAGCAACCCCACTAAATTTGCAACAGTGATGACATAAAGTTGAAACTAATGTGGCAAGAAAGAATACGTCACACACACCCTATGATCACTGGAGCCTTCACAGAAGTATTCAACGTGTCACCACCACCAGATGCAAGATGTATTATGTCCTCAACCAGCAATCCAGAACTTGATGTACTTTCTGTATAATAATTGATACGGTAAGGGCATGACTGGTTTGGGTTTTTGCAATTTTGACCCATGTCACACAACCGATGACCGCAAGACAATTGCTTGCTGGTGCTTGACTGAGATGGGCTATATTCACTAAGATCTCTATCCTGCACAATAGATGCTCCAAATACGAGGGAGCACCTGCCAATCAATAATCGGAAAATAAGTGCTAAACCTGTTATCATATCTTAGCATAAAATCGGCGATTCCCTTGATTTTCAGGTCATTTTATTTTTCTTATTCTAAGTAAGAAACCATCTTCACAGAGATAAACAACTCCACTAACACGTATTGAGGCACAGTTATATGAATGCCAAATAACAAACTACTCTCCAACTTGGCCCATAGTATTTGCAACACGCTTCAGAGAAATTAAAAACAAAAGGCTGAAATTAACACTGTGGATTGGGTCAAATGGCGATAGAGATAGGTACAAAGCACCTCCAAGAAGCACAGTCAACTACAAAAAGATCTCAGAAAATAAAATAACCCCAGAACCCCAATTAACTTCATGACTAGATCTACTTTCCTGAGTTCTCCAGCAGAAGTTTGTCAGAGTAATACCAAAGAACAAGTGACTAAACATACAATCTACTTCAGAACAAATAGGTCCTATAGGTTAATGTGTTGCATAAAGACAGCCTATCCTCATGTACACAAAACAATTATGTTTATATACTTATGTAAATGAAATTTGGAATTTCGTTGGCATCAAATGCGAACAAACAACATCATCTCCCCCCCACCCCCTCCCAACGAGAAAAAAAAAAACAAACAACACTCATTCCATAAAAAAATAGTAAAGCCCGAAAGAAAATTACCATGTAAAACAACTAAAATTATCACAAAACTACTAAAAAAAACCCAATCGCGAGAAAGTTAAGTAAGAAAAAAGAATGGAAATTTCAGGCTTACCAAACTACTGTAGTGACTAGCAGATAAAGGAGCACATTGCACACAATCGCAAGGTACCCAAAACAAATCACTCCCAGAATCCAAAGCCACCATAAAGGATACATGTGGCGTCCCTATATCAATCCACGTGTAATGCAACCTACAAAAACACCAAAAACAAAATAAAATTATAAAAAATCAGGACCAACCGGACCGAACTTCCAGCTTTTGTCCATTACCAGCCGAAGTCATTGCCAAGCGACATCGTTTTGCTACCCTGAGAAGGGAAGAGAAGCTGATAATGAGGACCCAGCTTCAATTTCTGCCTCTTTAAGTCACTGCTGACTAGTATCTGGTAATATTCCTTGCTCTTCTTCTCCGGCCACCACGTGCCCTTCACGTCCACTCCCCTTGAAATGCTAACTTCCTTATATTCCTTAGAAAATCTGTGTATCAGCCTGGACGAGAAAGTAGCTAATTCTGCAGTGTTTTGGACTAGAAAGCTTGGCATTACTAGAATTAGCAGTAGAAATGGAGCCTCCATGGAGAAATTCGAGAGATCTAGGGTTTTGAAGGGGTTCGGATAAGAAGCGCTGGGAGTGAAACGCGCACACAGAGTGAAGAAAAAAAAAGTATAGTTCTCTTTGTTGTCTTTCCGGGGTTAGCTGGGAAGTGAGAAGAGAGAGTGGAGGTGAGTGCGGACGTGTCTGAGGCTCTGAGTGTGCGCATTATGCACTTAGCTGTTGTGGTGGGGAGGGATCCTATGCTATGAGTATATATGTATGGTACGGTGTGTAGCTTTACTGCTATGTGTAATCATGTATAATAAACATACATGCACCTGCTCTATGTAGTTTTTGCTTCTGCGCTCCAACATATTTTTTTAAAAAAATTAAAATTATTATTTTAAATTAAAATATTTTAATATTTTTAATTTTTTAATATAAAAAATAATTATATATATAATTTAATTAATCCAGTCAAGTTATTCATGATTCAAAATTAAGTTATTACCATTCAAATTTGAATGAGTTAACTTCAATTTTTTTTTTAAAAAATAATGAAACAATATTTTTTAATTAAAATAACCTATACAAGTTGAAAAATAAAAAATCAATAATTCAAATTTTTTTCTAGATTAGATTTTCAAACAGGGAATGACAACCATAAAGGAATTGATTGCCTTTATTGAGTGATAATAGATTACTTGTAAGGTTGACCTTTATCCATTTTTAATTATCAAGAAAATTCTTAATTCTTTATGCCATTACTTATTCAAAATTCAATATTGTTAAAAAAACATGGAAATATATTATAATTTGATATTTAAGAAACAACTATTATTCAAGAAAAAAAACTATTTAGAAAAATAAAGAGAGAGAATTTGATTGAAATCCAATCCAGAAAATTCATTAAAGTTTTTAATATTATGATAACAATTTTTTTAAAGTAATGTTTATTTGAAATATATTAAAATAATATTTTTATATTTTTTTAAAATTTATATTGATATTAGCATGTCAAAAAAATTTAAAAAAATAATTTAAAAAAAAAATATAAAGAATTTTAACAAATATTTTTACTTAGACTATAAAGAGAAAACTTGATGCTGTTTAATTTTGCAAAATGAAAAACAAATAGCTCATCATCACATATATAGTTATATATTATATTTGGGAATGCGATGCAAATCATGTTTTTTAAAATTTTAATTTTTTATTAAAAATAAAAAAAGTTATATTATCATATTATTTTTTGATGTGTTGATGTTAAAAATATTTTTTAAAAAATAAAAATATTTATTTTAATATATTTCTAAACAAAAAACATTTTAAACTATTACTATTATCATAATTTTAAATATACCTCTAACCGATGTTGATTTCAAATCATATTTTCCCAAGCACCCTACATTTAATTTTGTCTTTGATTTTAAGTAGTTATAAGATATTTGTTTTTTTTCTTATTCTTCAAATTAAAACCTTAAAATCTGCATTATAAAGAATTTATTATTGTGTAGTAAGGATGTGTCAAGCTAGAAATAATATATATATTTCCCACGGAAACAAAAAAGTTAGGCACTTAATTCAAGCAAAGAGAAAGCAGTTTATCAAGGTCAAGATTATAGTGGGAAGTTTGTGAGCTAGTCATTAACTCAAGCTAAAAAATAATATATTTTCCTAGACAAACATTAGTCAGTGCAAGCAAAGATAAAGCAGTTTAATATTTATGTGAGCCTGAGGTGTGTAAAGATTAATTTCTTTGTTTCCTATAAAACAGTTTTTTTCCCCTAAGAAATTAGTTTTTATAGAAAATATATTTATGTAAGTAAATTTTTTTATGTTTGGTAGTGTTATAAAATAAATAAAAAAATAATTTATTAAAGTTTTAATTTTTTCCTAATCAATCTTATTAAAAGAATGAGAATCAAAAGATGATAAAATTAAAAAAAAATTATAAATTATTTTAAATAAAATAAATTGCAATCAAAAGAAAATAAACAAAAACTGATAAATTAATTAATTAATTAATTAAGAAAAGAATAAGAGTAAAAAAAATACTAATAAAAAGAATAAAAATCAAAACTAATATAAAAATTAAATTTTAAATAATAAAATAAATAAATAAATAAATAATAAATCAAAATAATATATATAACAATCAAAATATTAAAAACAAATTTAACATGATTAATGAATAACAAAATATTTTTTAAAATTTTTATAATTTTTAAAAAATATTTTAAACCACAAATAAAAGAATAATATTTTTTAAAAAAACTAAATCAAATTTTACTTACACTAAATTTTTTTATTAATTAATTTTTATAATAATAAATAAACATAAAAAAAAACCTGAAAAATAATTTTCAAGAAAGCAATTTACACAGAACAAAAGGACATAATTTCTGTTTTCCTAGGAAAGAAAACTTGTCGCCAAACACGAGCGATCAACTTGCGTGTCGAAAGACGCGGTGTAAGGTTAAGTTTCTTTTTAGCTATAATTCTTTTGAAAAACAAACCACATTTATTTTTTTTTTTTTTTTTTGAATCACACAAAAAACGGGGCCACGTCTCGATGCAGACAGCACCTCCTTAATTTATCGAACACGACAACTTACTTGGTGCAATCATAGAGACCAGAGCTTGGAGAAAGAGAAATGGAACGGATGCAATACAATAAATTTAATCAATCATGATTCGTGGATTTAGATTTTTCTTTTCTTTTTTGCATTCTGCACAGTGAATTAGTTTGTATTTGATATTTTAATACAAAGAATTGTTTTTAAACATGACTTGTGACCAACCTAACGGAAGGCTAAGATCATAGGTTTTGATCGGTTTATTAAAGTATTTCAGGTTAAACCTATTTTATTTTTATAAAAAAAAATATTATTTTTATTAAAAATAAATAATTAATGGATTGTTATTAAATTTTTAACCACATTTTATCAGGCCAACTCAAGTTTTTAACCAAATCACAAGGATATCAACACGCTAAGCGGGTTTTAAAATTATAATGTATAGTATTTTTTAAAAGTATTTTTTACTTAAAGATGTAATAAAATAATATTTTTTAATTTTTATTTATTTTTATATCAGCATGTTAAAACTGTAAAAAATATTTTTAAAACATATTAACTTAATATTTCTTCAAGCTAAATATATTCCAGACACAATTAATTTGAACAGCCTCTAGTATTTGATAAATTTTCGTTTACTGTTATTCCAAAATTAAATTAGGTCGGATTAAAAGCATTCCTTCGGATAAAAGAAAAAAAAAAAGTTCAACCACAGCTACTAATATTCATGATCAGTGTCATCCTGTGCGTGTTCATGATGAAAATAATGAACTAGAGCAATGGTATATAAGCAAGCAAGTGTATCAATCTTTGCTTTAAAGTTAACCTAGAAACGTGAATGCTTGTGCTCTTTTAAATTTTTAATTCTGATGGGTTTGATCCTATCATCCTCTCGTTATTACTGTACAACGAGGTAAGAATTGATATGCTGGATAAAATTAGATTAAATATGATTATTTTTTTATCAAATTGTTTGGTGTATTTTTAAACAGTGCAAAAATTAATTTTTTTATATTTAAAATTATTGTAGTGAATAAATTTTTATCGTATTAAAACAGATATTGTAAGTTTATTTAATTTTTTACATAAAAGTTGTTATTTACATGGTCGGAGTCTAGGTAAAAAGGGAAACTGCCCCTTAACTCTTTTTTTTTCATATATAGTTTTTGTATTAAAATATTAATATAATAACTTAAGTTATATTTTGCAAAAGGTAAAGAGTACAGAGACAATATATTAATGTGCTTCGCTACGACTGTTTGTATTTTCTCGTGCAAAGTAAAATTTTTTATCTATGAATCCATTAAAAAATGCTTTTGGTGTATGAATTATAAGTTGGTTGTCTCAGTTCTTTCTTTTATTTTTGTTTAACAGATGGAGAAGTAAAGGGATATGTAATGATTTTATTCTATAGCAAAATGAAAACTAATCAACGGATATAAAGAAAGAAACTGGAAACATTCAGAAAGTCAGAAAAAACTTTTTGTTGTTGCTTAGATGGTTTGTGATATTTTTATGTTTGATACTTTAATTTATTAGCTTTTTTTATAATATTAAAGCTTTGTGAATATTCAAGATGAAAATATCAAGGAATTACAAATCTACATCATTTCTGTTATAAATTATTTAACAATATTATTGACATACAACTTAATAAATTAGATAATTATTTCACTAAGACAAGTTCATAGTTACTTCTTTGTGTGACATGTTTAAATTCAAATGATTCTTTCTTTACTTTCAATAAAAAAAAGTTAATTCACTTTGCTCTTTTTTATCTTAATGAATTCTCTATATTAGACTTTATGGTACTTAATAACCAACTTAATATGTATATTATTGATCTACGTAATGATGATAAGTTCTCTAATATTTAAAGTATTGCTAGTCTTGTAAAGAAAATGATAAAAACAAAGAAGAAAAGTTTATTCGCCATGCTTTTTTTTATCCCAATGAATTCTCTATATTAGACCTCATTGTACTTGGTAACCAACTTCATATATATATTATTCATCTACGCAATGATAATAAGTTCTCTGGTATTGAAGGTATTGCTAGTGATTAGTACTTAAAAATGTATTTTCATCAGGGTTTTATATCATCATTTTGCACTTGAAGTATTAATAACTCCTTAACTAAAGCATGTTTTATAATAATATATCTAATAATATAAGATACCTTTAATTTATGGTAAATGTTCATTTTAAATGCAGACCTATCACATAAATGAAAGGATTGATTGATAACTTGAAGAACTTAAATTGCAAGGATAAAGAGATGACCAAACTTAGAAAAGAGATGTCGGTGCAATCCAAACCGGAACACTGTTCGGTAATTGGGTCATATCTAGAGCTATATATCTCAGATTTAGGTCCAATTTATATGGATGGAAAGGTAAGACATAGGCCTACAACTTTCATATGGAGCCCAAGATCTAAAAAGGCCATTATCAAGTCCAAATTGTAGCAACAACAAAGAAGCCCGAATCTGTCTTCCAGCCCGAGCACTGTTCGGTATTTTGGCCATATCTGGAGTTCTAGAAGTCCAAATGAGCTGAATGTTTTACACAAGAAAGCTGAGACAATTGCCTACAACTTTCATGTTTGCAACTGGCTCCAGTTTTGACGTTATCAATGACGTTTTGGGCAGACAAGAGAAGATAAGGATTGTCACCAAGTCAAAAGTTGGTCACCCACTTATCAATTAGTCATCAAATCAATAGTTCCCATTTTTGGCCTATAAAAGGAGGCATTTGCCATGCATTTAGGCATCTTGGTGTTCAGATCAAGATCATGCTCTTCCTTTCTCTCTTTGTATTTTTTATGCTTTGTTTTCATTAATATTAAGTTTATGCCTTTCATTTCCTTTCCTTTACTTAGTTAACTTTTATGTTCTTATTTTGTTTATCTATTTTGCTTTCTTTCATTATGTCTAGCTAAGTTAATTATGTCAAGGTGAAAAGGTTACACTAATGGTGTAAGAATAAGTATAATGTAAACTTAATATGGACTTTAATGTTTGATACTAACATGTTTTATATTTGCTATCTTGTTCACTCTTTAATACTTTGCTTGTTAAATGACTAATCTTGATTTATGTTGTATAACACTTGGTACAACAAATGCTTGGCACTTTCATAGCCCATAATGTATGGTATAACCGACACCTGAGCTATGAAAGGAACTTGATTTGTTGTTAACATAAGTTATAATCATGAATGCTTGACGAGATTTACAAGTATTAGCATTAATTATTGGTATATATACTTATCGAATTGTCATTACTTCTACTAGTTGCAACTACTAAAGTGGAAAGAGTTTTTTTTTTCTGCCATGTATATTGTCAAAAGTAGATTGTGAAATAGAATGAGAGATAAGTGAATAAGTAACAATTTTTATATACATTGAGAAAGATATCTTCGATGAGATTGATAATAAAGTTATTATGAAGCGGTTTTAAAATATAAAAATTTGAAGAGAACAATTATAATTTAAGTTTTTTCATTTTAAAAGTATTCTTAAATTAATTTCATTTTATATGAGTTCGTACATATGTTTTAAATTGATTTTCTATATAATGCATGTCTACATAATACATAATATCAAGTATTTGTTAGTAATTTTTCCTCTCATTTAAAAAATCATGGCTTCGCCACTGGTTATTTATGAAATGACTATACTACCCTACATATAAAACCAACCTTTTTAAAAGAATCAAAATGAAAAAAAAATTCAAAAAAAATCAACGGGTTTTACTTGAGTCATAAGTCAATTCATGTTTTTTCTAGGTTAAGTTGGGTCAATCCTTTTTCTTTGCTTTCTTAAACATAAACTTATTATTAACCTATCAATTTGATTGATAAGTAGTGACCCAACTCAAGAGTTAACCAGGTACATAACCCGAGTCACAAGTCGGTAGGGTCAATCCAAGTTTTTCTTTTATTAATATAAGGATAAAAATAATTATTATCATAATTTTAAAACTAGACTTGAGGGTTAACCATTGACCATACCAGGTCATAGATTAAGAGGATCAACTTGGGTTTACTCGAGTCAACATAAAGATAAATGTAGCTATTATAATAATTTTAAAACTCAATTCAGGGATTGACTTTAAATAAAGCCCAAGAGTCAATCTAAATTGATCGGGGTTAACGTAAGGATAAAAGTAGTTATTGTTATAATTTTAAACTTGACTCCAGGGTCAACCCATAACAAGGTCGAGTCACGGGTCAAGATGGTCAACTTGGATGTAACCGAAATCAATGTATGAATAAAAATAATAATTATTATATGAAATCAATGTATGGATAAAAATAATAATTATTATAGTTTTAAAATCTAATTCAAGAGTCAGTATTGGGCAAGGTCATAGGCCGGGATGGTCAATCAGAGTTGACCCATTTTTTTTTTTAAAAATCAAAGCAACCTTGTTTCGACCAAAAACAATTCAAAGAAGTCCATGAATTTCTTAACTGTGTTTTATCCCTGGTCGAGTCGACCAAAGTTTTTGACCGAGTCAAGTTGGATAAGTCATTTCTCTATTTTTTTTTCTTAAACCTGGATTTACCCAGGCACCAGGTCAGTCAGGTCTCGAGTTGACTCACTAGGCCAATTCAGGTTTCATAACTAGGCTTATTATAACTTTATTAATTTTAATACTCAATATAAACAAAAGTGAAAAAAATAATATCTAATTATTTTTTAAAATGTATAATTTTAACACTAATATATATTAAGGATAAAATAATATTTTTTTTCATATTTTACTTTGATTTTATATTTGAATACTTTTTTTAGGTTTGTATTTAGAGAACAAAATATATTATAAAGTTTATTTAAATGCATTAATTTAAAAAATAGATGTATTGATTATATGTTTTTATAAAGAAATATTACATCTTTTATATTATTTATGTGATGTCATGCCCGCGTGATACCGCGGGCTTGTGTGTTGTTGGGGTTTGTGATAAAAAAAACATAAAAAAATTATATGGAGAAAAACTATTGCAATCCATAATATTTTTAAGGAAAAAACTACAAAAATGTATTGTTGCAATCTATAATAAAGTTTATTTAAATGCATTAATTTAAAACATAGATACATTGATTATATGTTTTTATAAAGAAATATTACATCATCTATATTATCCACTAGATGTCATGTCCGCGCAATACCGCGGGCTTGTGTGTTGTTGGGGTTTGTGAAAAAAAACATTAAAAAAATCATGTAAAGAAAAAATATTGCAATCCACAATATTTTTAAGAAGAAAAGTATAAAGTTAAATTCTCAATCAGCTTAATATTAAAAAAATAAAATTGAGAAAGATAATTTTAAAAAAATTAGAAAAAAAAAACAAAAGGGAAAAAAACCAAGTAGTGAAACACTGTAGCAATCTATAATGTTTCATAAGAAATTCTAAAGTTATAATTATCAAGCAGCTCAATATTAAAAATAATAAAATTGATAAAAATAATTTTAAAAAAATTTATAAAAAATCATATGGGGGGAATACTATAGCAATCCACAGTTTTTTAAAGAAAAAAACTACAAAACTAAATTCTCAATCAGCTTAATATGAGAAAAATAAAATCAACAAATATAATTTTAGAAAAAAATCATAAAAAAGAAAAAAAAATATTTGGGGAAACAACATAGTAATCCATAGTGTTTTAAAAGAAAAAACTATAAAGCTAAATTCTCAACCAGCTCAATATTAAAAAAATAAAATTAACAAAAATAATTTTGAAAAAAACAACATAAGAAAAAAGAGAGAAAAAAAAGAAGAAGACAATTTAAAAAAAAAACATGCGGGGAAAGTTAAAGCTAAATTTTCAACCAGCTCAATATTAAAAAAATAAAATAGACAAAAACAATTTTGAAAAACACAACACAAGAAAAAAGAGAAAAAAAAAGGAAGAAGATAATTTTGAAAAAAAATAAAAAAAAAAACATGTGAGGAAAGTTAAAGCTAAATTCTCAACCAGCTTAATATTAAAATCATTTAGGAAAACACTGTAAAAATTTTATAGTGTTTTATGAGAAAATATATAATTGTAATTTTCAACCAACTCAATATTAAAAAAAGTAAAATCAACAAAGATAATTTTGGAAAATATCACAAAAAAAGAAAAGGAAAAAAATCATGCAGGGAAACACTGTAGCAATTTATAGTGTTTCATGACAAAATCTACAGTTATAATTTTCAACTAGTTCAATATTAAAAATAATAAAATCAATAAAGATAATTTTGAAAAAAATAAAAAAAAATCATATGGGGAAAAATTAATACAATTAACGGTGTTTTAAAGAAAAAACTACAAAACTAAATTTTCAACCAGCTTAGTATGAAAAAAATAAATTTGATAAAGATAATTTTAAAAAAAATCAATTAAAAAAACATGTGGGGAAACACTGTAACAATTCATAGTGTTTTAAAGAACTACAAAGTTAAAATCTCAATCAACTCAATATGAAAAAAAAAAAATCAGCAAAGACTATTTTGGAAAAGAAAAGGAAAAAAATTCATAAAAAAAAAGAAAAAACCTATATAGAAAAATACTATAGCAATATATAATATTTTAAAGAAAGATCTATAAAACTAAATTCTCAATTAATTCAATATTTTAAAAAAATAAAAAAGATAATTTTGAAAAAAATACAAAAAAAAATAAAAAAAGAAGACAATCTTGGAAAAAAAGAAAAAAACATGTAAAACCCAAAAAAAAGGAAAAAAAAAAGGAAAATTACAATATTTTCTCCACATATTTTAGAATATTTATTTAATAGTGTTTTTTAAAAATATTTCTGGCTTAAAAAAGCTTTGATGTTTTTTTCATTACTTTCTAGTGGTTTAGATATATTTATATTAAAAAATTTTAAAAAAATTATTTTAAAGTATTTTCTAATAATTTTTTTTTTTTAAAAAAATTACCATATAATCTATTTAAGGGTGTTGCCTTTGCAATCCAAAGACTCCGTTGTTATACAATGTCTGGAGGACTGAGGTTTACCAAAAAAATTGAGAAGCTAGGAAAGAAGTTGGTCAACAGGCTCAAGAATGACGGTGGACCATTCATAGCTCTTCATTTGATGTGCTTTTTCTATATGTGTGTGTGGGTGACATGATCAAAATGTGTTCACTTTGCTAAATTTTACTAACCAGGCAGTACCAATTCCAGATACGAAAAAAGACATCCTTGCTTTCACTGGTTTCAGTCCACAGGAAATATATGGAGGAAAAGCAAACTCTTGACAGACGAAAAAGATGCCAATTTCTTCGATAATCAAAAGAAGAAGAAAAAAGAAAGAAAGAAAGAAGAAGAAGAAACGAATACAGCTTATAGCACCGAGATAGTTATTTTCCTGACTCCCTGGTTGACGAGCACAAACATTAGAAGCTTTGACAATGGGTCCTCCCTGGAAATATTTCAGGGTTTTCGGAAAAACAAGGTGCTGTTCAATGCTACAGGCCATTTTAGTGATTTTATCGTCGATGAAAGTGGAAATTTGAAAATACAACATGTTTATTGATCAGTGATTATCAAATGATATATTATCTGATGAAATGCTTTGCTGTGTTTGCAGTGATGTCCAGAGAGGTTTCCTTCTCAATATTCTACGGTTTTTCTTGAAAATATTTTTTCTTTAAAAATATATTAAGATATCTTTTCAGATGTTGTTTTAATTTTCAAACATTAGATTAAAATTATTAAAAAACATGAAAAAGAATATTAGATTAAATTATTTAAAAAAAAATACTTTTAAAGAACTTCTAAAAGAAAAAAAATCAATTAATGCGGCTCAGAAATGCTAAGTTCTAACCAAAGATGTGTATATATTTTCAATGCTTAAATTAAGCTCTGAGAAAACGTAGAAGATGGAGTTATCAGGCATGAGTTCTTGCATATTCTGCCCACTTCTCTTACTAATAATTCAACTCTCATTTTCCTTTTCATTACATGAAGGAAATGAGACAGATAGACTTTCTTTGCTAGCTTTCAAGGCTCAAATTACCGATCCTCTTGATGCACTGAGCTCATGGAATGTATCCACACACTTCTGCAAGTGGTCAGGTGTCATATGTGGACATCGACATCAGAGAATCGTAGAGCTCAACCTGCAGTCTTCCCAACTGATGGGCAACCTGTCTCCCCATATTGGCAACTTGAGTTTTCTCAGGGTACTAAACCTGGAAGGCAACTACTTCAGTCGTAATATTCCTCAAGAACTAGGCCGGTTGTTCCGACTACAGAGGTTGGTGCTCGGAAACAACACATTCAGCGGTGAAATTCCTGTCAACATTTCAAGTTGCTCGAATCTTCTTTTCCTTCATCTAGGGAGCAATAATCTTACAGGTAAAATTCCTGCACAGCTGGGATCGTTATCAAAGCTGGGGGCATTTGTTCTCCAAGGTAACAATCTAGTTGGTGATATACCATCTTCTTTTGGAAACCTGTCCTCCGTTCAGAACTTCTTCTGGACGAAAAATTATTTGCGAGGAGGTATTCCAGACAGTCTTGGAAATTTGAAAAGATTAAAATACTTTGCGGTTGCTGAAAATGATCTCAGTGGCACGATCCCTTCCTCCATATGCAATATCTCTTCTCTTGCCTATGTCTCTCTAGGACAGAACCAACTTCATGGGAGTCTTCCTCCTGATTTAGGCCTCCATCTGCCAAATCTCGCATACCTTGTCATCAACTTCAACCATTTGAACGGACCAATTCCAGCAACGCTCTCCAATGCCTCGAAAATTTTTCTTGTTGACCTTTCATATAACAACTTAACTGGGAAAATACCCGATTTATCAAGCTTGCCTGATCTACAGAAGCTGTTAGTTCACCACAATGATCTCGGAAACGGTGAGGAAGATGACTTGAGTTTTCTCTATACCTTGGCGAACAGCACCAATTTGGAATCATTGGGAATAAATGATAACAATTTCGGAGGAGTGCTGCCCGAAATAGTGAGTAACTTCTCAGCAAATCTCAAGGGAATAACATTTGGAAGGAATCAAATACATGGAAGCATTCCAACTGAGATTGGAAACCTCATTAGCCTGGATACTTTGAGTTTGGAGACAAATCAATTGCATGGCATTATACCAAGTTCTATTGGTAAATTACAAAATTTAGTTGATCTCTATCTTAATGAAAACAAAATCTCAGGAAGTATTCCATCTTCATTGGGAAATATTACCTCGTTGGTCGAAGTTAGTTTCGCACAAAACAATTTACAAGGATCTATCCCGGCAAGTCTTGGAAATTGGAACAAGTTGTTGCTCTTGGATCTCTCTCAAAACAATCTGAGCGGTCCCATACCAAAAGAAGTACTTGGTATTTCATCCTTGTCAGTGTTGTTATACCTACATGATAATCAGTTGACAGGATCCCTTCCATCGGAAGTGGATCAGTTGGTGAATCTTGGATTTCTGAGGGTTTCCAAAAACAGGTTATCGGGTGAAATTCCAAAAAGTCTTGACAGTTGTAAGAGTTTAGAAGGTTTGGATTTGGGGGGTAACTTTTTTGAAGGGCCTGTTCCTGATTTGAGCTCTTTGCGAGCACTTCAAATGCTTCTTCTCTCGTACAACAACTTGAGTGGCCAGATTCCCCAGTTCTTGAAAGACTTAAAATTGCTGGAGACTTTGGATTTGTCATATAATGACTTTGAAGGTGAGGTGCCCGAACAAGGAGTCTTTGAGAATAAAAGTAGGATTTCCATTCAGGGAAACAAGAAGCTCTGTGGAGGAATACCGCAGCTTGATCTGCCCAAATGCACATCTAACGAACCAGCAAGGCCAAAATCTCATACCAAGCTGATATTGATCATTGCAATTCCTTGTGGCTTTCTTGGTATAGTCTTGATGACCTCTTTCCTGCTTTTCTACTCGAGAAGAACGAAAGATGAGCCTGCTTCTGGCCCTTCATGGGAGAGCTCATTTCAGAGACTAACCTACCAAGACCTCCTGCAAGCAACTGATGGGTTCTCCTCGTCCAATTTAGTTGGTGCAGGTGCTTTTGGGTCAGTGTACAGAGGAACTCTCACATCAGATGGAGCAGTTGTTGCAGTGAAAGTATTGAACCTTCTACGTAAAGGAGCTTCCAAAAGTTTTATGGCAGAATGTGCAGCGTTGATAAACATCAGGCACCGAAATCTTGTCAAGGTAATAACTGCTTGTTCCAGTAATGATTTTCAAGGAAATGACTTCAAAGCTCTAGTTTACGAGTTCATGGTCAATGGGAGTCTAGAAGAATGGCTGCATCCAGTCCATATATCTGATGTCACACCCGAGACAAGAAATTTGGATCTCGTTCAGAGATTGAACATTGCAATTGATGTGGCTAGTGCGCTTGACTATCTGCACAACCACTGCCAAGTTCCTGTTGTTCACTGCGATCTGAAGCCCAGCAATGTTCTCCTTGGTGATGACATGACTGCTTGTGTTGGAGACTTCGGATTAGCAAGGTTCCTTCCAGAAGCCTCCAATCAATTACCTGCAGATGAGAGCAGTTCTGTCGGCTTAAAAGGCACAATCGGTTATGCAGCCCCAGGTAACATCAGAAAACTTCCCTGTTGATCATGGTTATCCCTACAAAAGAAATGCACATTTTGGTATCCTAAAATATTTTTGGAAAGCTGTAAAACTACTGTCCTTCATATTCCCATCTGCTGATGAATTTTGAATAGCAAGATTGACCAGCTATGTCGTTAATGTTATGCAACAGCCTCAAGGTCATGAACAACGTAATTTCTAACCTTTGTATATGAATCACAGAGTACGGTATGGGAAGTGAAGTGTCAACTTACGGAGATGTGTACAGCTATGGCATCCTGCTGCTGGAGATGTTTACAGGAAGAAGACCGACAGAGGGCATGTTTAAAGACGGGCACAACCTTCACAATTACGCTAAAATGGTGCTGCCTGACAACGTGTTGGAGTTTGTGGATCCAACACTGAGAGAACACGAGGAAATGAACCATATTGATGATCGTCACAAAGTTATGGAATCTATGGTTTCAATTATCAGGGCAGGACTTGCTTGTTCTGCAGAATTGCCAGGAGAGAGGATGGGCATTGCCAACGTTGTGGTTGAATTGCATCGAATCAGGGAAATGCTTCTTGGAATCAAGACGAGAGAAAGAGGTGAAATCATTCCCTCATCCATAGGTAGAGACCAGTTGTTGACATTTAGAAGAAAGATTGTCAATGATAATGATTATCCATTAATTGCCTTTTAAGTTTACTAATGATCTGTTGTGTGATGCAGATTCCTGAGGTGATCACAGTGGCAACAAAGACTTTACATGGTTTTTGAGCTGTCTGTAAGCATCTCTCTCTTTTTGTGTGTGTGTGTGTGCTGCTCTGGAATTAAACATATGTGTATTAGAAGTGAAAACTTGTAATCACATATACATATATATATTGATATACAGGAAACATATACAATAAACATAGATTTCCGGAAGAAGACAATAAAGCATTTGCTATTTCTTTCATAATGATCGAACACCAACATAGCTCAAATATGTTCATATCCGAAACCAGAACAGTTATTATTATTATTATTATTATTTTCATCTCGGGTGGACAAGCACGTTACTATGGGTAACAAAAATTACAATGAAAACTGTGTGTTTGTTCTTGTGGTTCAGCCCAGAAATATCATAGGAAACTCGGATTACAAAAGAATACACGTTTGAAAAAATTGCTATCTTACGGCTTTTGGCAAACAACTACAAAAATCAGGTTCTCTGGCAAACTATATACACTGGAACGGGTATAAGTAACCGAATTGATCATATTTTCTCCCTAAAATCTCAATTTGTGCTGAATGATTGTCTCGTCTTTAACATCTGTTACTTGTTAGGCCACTGGAATTCAATTTCCAAATTCCTCGAGGGTCCACTTTTGCTTTCTGGCATCAGAGTGTATTCCCCAGCTACTGCTCCTAGCATTACAACCCGATCGATCTGGATTGTTACTTTTCCGAAAGAACTCTGTTGTTGGATCAAAAGGTACAGTTTAATGACAATGTAAAGAAAAAATCTCTGATAAAATGTGGATAAACATCAAAACAACCTTTTTTTGATTTGTTTTCTCACGGGAAAAAAAAAAATCAATTCCATTAATTACCTTCCCCATTTTGCTCTTATTTTTGCAAGAGATATGAAGCTTTTGGCCTTTTGGAGGACTCTCAAAGGACCATGAAAAGCTCTCATCAAACTCCGGATTAGGACCAGTTGATACAACCTGAAAAGTTCACAAATATTTTTCAATTTGAGAGGTTGAAATAGCAATTTCTAGGGGAAAAAAGTAGGGAAAGCAATGGCGAGAGGAAATTCTCTTTTGAACAGGAGCAATGGTGAGTTGAACATCAAAAGATGGCTACAATAGATGAATTGGATAATCTGTTGATATAAATTACCCTTTATTTATTTTATTTTTCCTTAAAAATAAATGATAATTGGAGATATAAACATCACAAAAAATAAACAAGATGATGTATAGATGCATATTACCTTTGTTTGCCTGGGTGGTGTATTTCCAAGGGTAAGCTTGCAATAAACACTTGGGTTCCCCACCGACTGCTTCATATTGTTTCCACGCTTGATAATAACCACCAATGTCCCTGGCAAACACTGCAGCAGAAATTCAGCCTTCTCCTGAAATCGAGGTGGGCCAGACTGAATCAAGTATTGCAACAAGGGGATTGCATCTGCAGCAGCAATAGATTGAGCTCTTGAAACTTCAGCTGGGCATGCTGACCAAGCTTGCCTAAGAAGAAACAGTGCATCCAAGGCGGCTTCTTGAGATGCTTCTGATCCTGTCTTGAGAGATGTGACCAAATGGGGTATACTGAGCGTTGCAGGCTCGGTGGCTCTCAACCTTGGGAAGTTGCTAAAAAGGGCATTTAGAGATTTGAGATACTCCTCATTAACAGTCCCAGCGGCCCATAAATCCTTTTCGATAGCAGCTGCACAACCAAACAGAATGTTAAGCTGAGCGTGAAAGAAAACTGAAAAAACACCCTGGCAGAAAACTCATAGCATTTTAATAGGAAAGTACAATACACCTAATCCTGAAGTCAATAATTAAACTAATTTCCAAATACTGATGAACCTAGCCACTGGCCAGGGTTGCTCCACTGCTCAACTGTCTATCATGTCTTTCAAGAAAAGAGTAATGAAAGGCCATGTAGCTTGAATAAAGAAATGGACAACGAAAAATTTTCACCAACGCACAAAGGCTACTGTTCATCCCCTCTATTTCAATATGGCTTCAAGTAATAATCAGAATATTACTATTATTTTGCCCAATGGTATAGAGAATAGTAAGCAGTTTCACACTCTGATTCAACTTTACATGTGATCCATCATCTGTTAAGAGTTTGAGAAGTTAGCTCACATTTAGATGTCTGCTCTACTTCAACATGAGTTAAAATCTGAACTAGCAAGCAACTCATTCGGTCCAATTAGATCCCATACCATTTCTATCCAAATCTGCCTCTTCTTACATTTTAGTGGTAAGATTTATTTCATTTTGGTCTCCTTCAATTAACCTCTGAACTTAGCATGAAAGAAAATCATATTTCTTGGAGATATGTTTAACTAAATGTTAGAATAACATTCCAAACTACAAACCACTACCTAAAACCACAAAGAAAAATGTCATCGTAAAAAGATTAGGCGTATTCTCCTCAAATCTGCCAAGAGTAGACAAACTGTGCACTGGGAGAAGAGAACCTAACCTGTTATGGCTCTGACTGTTTCACTAGATGCATACTCTTGAATGGTGTGATTGGAGAAAAGAAGTTTAACAAACATTGCAGCCTGGACAGATGTATCTGGATCACTTGAACCGATTAGATCCAATACAACTTGAACACCACCAGCCTCTGCAACAGCTCTTTTATTGGATCGGCTATACATGACCAGGTTTTGCAAAGCACATATTGCTACTACTTTCATTTCTTCTGTAGGTTGCTCTTCAAGCACATTGACTAGAGCACGACAAGCTGACACAGCATCAGTACTTCGAGCCAGGCCCTCATTCTGGAATAGATCACCAAGTGCCAAAGTGGCCAGTAATCTTGCCTGTTGTGCTTGAGTTTGGGGATCTAAAAGGTATTGCGACAATGGCAAGATTGCAGTTTTAGTAGCTTTTGATTCTCTGATTTTCACGTTGTTAAGTAATACTTCCAGCAACCTTGCTGCTGTTTCCTCACACTGATGGCTTCTCAGAAGTTCCAAAAGAGCCTCTATGGCACCACTTTCAGCCATAGCTTCAGCACTTGTTCCATCGTCACTTTCTAACACCAAAAGAGCATTCAGTGCACCAACCACCGTGCTTTCCAAACCAGAACGGAGCAACCTTACCAAGACAGCTACAGGCACTTCCAAATAAAATTCAGAACTAAACTGTAAAATGTTAGCCAAAACAGAAGCAGCAGATTCCCACAAGGCATGAGGAAGAGAAGGATCAGCTTGCAATATAACTTTGGACAACTCACTCACACCACCCTCCTTTGCAATTTCATTTGGCCATATTAGTGCAATGCTAACAAGAGCCTTTACAGCTCTCTGCTGCAAGATGTGTATACCAGAACTGAGAACCCGTAAAAGAGGACCAATTACTTGCTGTGTCACCGGATCCTTCTGAAGATGTTCTTCCATAAGCAGATGTGACAGAAGCTCAGCAGCCAGCTGTTGCACTGCTGGCGCTTGAGAATCAAGCAATGGGATGAGTGACTCGATAGTTTGGTGAGAGGTGAGGTTATAATCTGCACGGCACTGTGGATGTTCCAGAATATTAACTAGAACCTGCAAAGCACTATGTTGTCCATCAGGCCCAAATTCTGGTCTTGTCAGCAGCAGGAAAAGGGGCCCAACAACTTTCACAGCAGACAGCCCCTTGGCAATGCTGGCATTATTGGTCAATATTCTGAGCAATTCAGCAAATGCTGCACAGAGAAAATCTGGTGCTTCATGGAAGATATCAAGTATGCTTTCAATTACTCCAGCTTTTACCATTTCCATTTTACAAGCAGGCCTGTCTTTCCCCAACTTCACAAGTGCTCTGGAGATAGCCTCATGAAGCATGTAGTTCCTACCATAGAGAAGGCCAACAAGAGGAATAACTGCTCCATGTGCAGCAACCAGTTCTGCCAGTTGCTCATCATCAACAAGCTTATCTAATGCACAGACAACTGAATACTGGGCAGGACTGAACTCAGATACAAGGAGAGATACCAGAGGCTCAACACAGCGTGCTGCAGCCATTGTAGACCTGATTTTTGTGTTTCCAAACAAAACACCACACAACTCCGCAGCATCCCCCTTCAGCCCCATTGAGCAATTTGACGAGAGGATCCGGCAAAGAACATCCACTGCATTCATTTCAACATCTGCAAATGCAAGGGCTCTAGATGGGTTTTCACTCAATAACCTAACCAATGCAGCAATAGCTGCATGCTGCTCTTTCTCTAGACCAGTATTAAGAATTTCCACCAAGGGTTGGACAGCTTGTCGGGCAGTGTCTGCATTCCTGATGTGATCAGCAGAAAACAAGCTTTCCAATGCTTTAGCAGCACTATACCTTGCAGCTCTTCCACCCAGGCGCAGGACAGCAACAAGTTGACTGACAGCACCAAAAGCAGCTTCATGTCTCCGAATCTCAGCACTATTAAATAGGATCCCTAACAGATCAGTTGCAGCTTCCTCGGTTGCATCTTGTGGACCAAGTGAAAGATACTTAGTCAGGGCCTCCAAAACCCCTGATTCAACCATAACAGTCTTATTTGGAGGACAGTCTTTTGCTAACTGATTTAGAAGTCCTAATGCTAGATAAGGTGCCCCAGGACGATCTGGAATTGGTTTGAGTAGATCAACAAGAGCAGGTATTGCTTTGCGAGATGTAGCACCAACTCTAATGTCTTCAACTCTGAATAACCTCTCAAGCGCAACTTGGTCTGGATAACATACCAAAGCAAACTCCTCGGACAATTCCAGAAGATCAGATATATCACCATCAGCACAGCCAAGTAAGGAGATGAGTCCACCTGATGCCCCAGAATTTGCAACAGAAAGAAGTGTTCCCCGACTACCATTACACACTAGACTGGCTGTTGCCTGTGCAGCAAAATATCTGTTTGCAGACTCCTCTGACTTCAACAAGTTTGCAAGTGCTGGTATAGACTTCATGGTTGCATGCGCACGTATGATGTCTCTGTCTTGAAACAGAATTGCTAGCAATAGAGCACAAATCCATATGCTGCTGTCTTCACTAAAATCACTCTGCACAGGTAAACATAGAGAAGCTATGAAGCTTAATGACAATCCAAATGTAGAACAGATTTCTCTGCTGCATAACATGTGAAAATGTGTGAAATTTTGTGTTTTCTTTGATGTAACTCATAATTCTTCTAGGAAGTAGATGAGCGAAGCCTCTTGAAGCTTAGATCGATTATAGGCTCATTCCTTAGAATAAATGAGTCAAGCTCAAGCTTATTTTGAAACCTAATGTTAATACAGCCACAACTGAATTAGATCAAGCTAAACTTGTTCAAGATTACAAGATAGCTCACCTAAGTTTATGGGGCCACATCATTTAAGGGTTTGCATATAATAAGAAAATTTTAGATCAGCCAAATAATAACTCATATAAAACAAGAAATATTACATTATCAAATCTAATCAAATTTATTTCTGATGTGAGATACACTAGTTTGATTCTTTTGAAAATTACAGATGTTCGCTTTTTTATTGAATGGTTTGTCACGATGAATCCAAGGTCAAGCTCAGCTTCTTTACTTGCTTATTTTATCAGTCTAACATGTTAAATCAAATGTAGCCTGAGGAACAAAGCTTGAACTTCATGTCTTATACTCGCCACAAGCACAGGCCAAGTTTGAACCCTACTAAAATTAGATGAAACTGATCTAAATGTATCAAAGCTTGGCTAGGCTCGTTTGCTATGTCAATCCATAGATATCAAATTTTCATTGATATTGTGAGCTTATGGCACTAGACACTGGAAAACCTTAAGTTCAAGAGGAAAAAAAGAGGTTTCACCTGACTGTACTGCAAGTAACAACTGGAGATTCTGTCAGTGAGGACTTCAACTGCTCCAGCCTCCATTATAACAATTTTACTTTTCTCATTGTGGCAGGCAAGAACCGAAAGTAGCCAAACAGCCAAGTTATAATCATAAATAACTGCTGTTCCTTTATGGGATTCACCACTCTCACCTTCTTTAGCATGTCTGTATATGCTAATGACCTCCCTGTCATCATCAACCAGGTTTCCTGAAGGAGAAGTGTCGGCTGAACGAAGCATTGTGACAAGTGATTGAATAAGGTGATTACATGAATTTGATTGGTTAAGATCTTCCACCACCCTCTGGTGACTAACTTTTGCAGCACAAATAAGAAGTGCAGCTCCCCCAATTTTGACCTTTGGGCTTGTGGAATCAATCACCCTTCTAGCCACAGATGGTATACATCCAGAGGCACTAGCAACTGCATTTCCTAAAACAAAAGGCTGATCTCGGCAAAGTCGTGACAATATTTCGATAGCCTTGTCCTGCAACAAGGGTGTTGCATCTGCAATCGACGAAACTATTGGGGATATGTGGTTTGGAAATTCAGCTAAAACTGCCCATGCTGGTTTGATGTGTCCGCTAGCCCCTTCTGACCTTGACAAAATAGCAAGTGCAGCCAGAGCCTCTGATGTGGCAGCAGATATGCCACTAGCAGATTCTAGAAAAGAAACTAATGCGAGTACTGTTCCAGCATGATTGACACAATCAGTTACAGAATTATCAATTCTACGAGAATGAAGGAGACGAGCGATCGCTGCTGCTGCATGGGTCTTTCCAGAAATTGTGCCTTCACGCAAAACCCTTGTTGCAGGCACAATAATTTCATTTGGAATTGCTTTTTTTGAAACTTCACCATCCAAAATAAGATTTGCAAGAGCACATGTCGCCTGTTCAGCAACTTCCAAGGTCGATGAGTTAGCTAGTACAATTAAAGGGGATAATGCATCACAAGCAACAGCAGCCACATCCCGATTCTCTTTAATTGAAAGAAATACTGAAGCAAGGCAATGAGATGACTCTGCTAAGATGTTTTCTGATTCAACATTTAGCAACTTCATCACTGACCAAAGTGTTTTAACAGCAATGCTGCTTTCACGTAAATCCTTTCTAGTTTCAAAAATTCCAGCCAAAGCAGAGGCAGACTTAGCCTGGGTCTCTTCTTTAGTAGAGCTCAGTATCTTAATCATTGTCTCAATCGCATCATTTGCAGCACTGCCCTCCCGTAGTACATCACTCAAGTGAACTACAGAAAGCATGCTTCTTAGAGCATCCAGGACATACACTTTTGATTCAGGTAGATCACTGGTTAACAATGCAGTGAGCTGACTAATAGTTGCTGTATCGGATTTATGGATCAAATGATTTAAAGTCTTTGCTGCAATTTCTTTCCCATTGAGGCTCCCATTCTTCAGTAGCCATAGCAATGCAGGAACAGCATCAGCACTTTCAACGCATGCACGTATATCTTCACTGTGATTGCATAAGTTCCTAAGGATTGTAGCAGAATCTTCCTTGGCTTTTGCAGATCCTGTCTCTAGAATTTGGACAAGGGGAGGTATACCACCAGCAGCAGTGATGGCCCACTTGCTTTCGTCGTTTTCATTAGATAGAAGGCAAAGCAATGCCACTGCACATTCCTGCTGCTGTTCTGATGAAAGCCCAAGAAGGGATATCAATAGCTGAACTCCTTCACGTCCTTGAAGCGAATGCCATAGGCTGCCTTCATTATTGCAAAGTGCAAGAAGAGCTCTTACAAGCTCATCCTGAACTTCATTGGTTTCCATTGTCATCAAACCAACAAGCAACCGTTTTCCTTCAGAATCCGTGAGTTTAACTGAAAGCATGGCATTCCCATACAAACTAGCTAATGCTTCTATGGTACGTTCCTGCACAAGATATGGTAAATGAGGATTGAACTGATTAACTAAAGTCTGCTCAATAACAACAGGATCTGATGCCCTGTTGGATTCAGCTTTGCTATCATATATCATCAAAGCTGAAGCCAAAGCTCCTAAAGTATCAGCAGTCTGGGCAGGAGAAGAGCATGATTCAAGGCTTTGACCAAGGCTCGAGATAACAAATGACAAGCCACCAGAAATATTTGCCAGGGCACACATCGCATGCTCCTGCAATGCTTGGGCATACTCCCCCTGCATGAATTCTTTTGAAGGAGCTATTGTAGCATTTATCAGAGCAGGAATACCATTAGATTTAGCTATCTCTTGCCTTGCATCTTTGCACTGTGCAGATAGAGACTTAAGGGCACCTGCAGCTTCTGCTCTAACAGAGGCTTCATTGCCAGGTCCTAACAGCTTGAGCAACTGTTTAGTTGCCTCTGCAGCTAATACCTTGGAACAAATTGATTCATCTTCCATCATCATGCACGCAAGAAGAAAGCAGATGTTAGCTTGTGTGTCTGACTGTCCTGTTGTGAGCAACTTAACCAGAATATCCACTCCTCCAGCTTGTATTGTTGCAGACCAAAATCCCTCAGTGCTGCTGGAAAGGTTTTTTAATGCTCCAGTCAACAAGTTATCAACTAATTTACCTGTTTTGAGCCCATTACGAAGCAACTCCCAGAGCACAGGCACAACTCCTTCAGTTGAAAAAATTTTTGACCCAACATGATCCTTAGCACCACCCTGAGACACAGCATATATCATCTTTGCTGCTGCAATTTGACCTTCTTCGGAGCTAGACTTTAGTAGACCTAGCAACGGTGGGATGCATCCTCCAAGTAAGACCTTTACCCTTAGTTCATTCTCCTTGCAGAGAGAACCTAAGACAGAAGCAGCCTGTATCTTAAACCCCAGTGATCCGGACCGGAGAAGAGAAACAAGCACCGGAACTGCTTGAGAGTGAGATCCGACAGCACTGAAAGCATTTTCATGCGTCTCAACAAGTTCTCGCAACTGTCTCAATGCATACTCCTTCTCTTGTATAGACGAGGAGCTCCGGCGCAGCTGCTCAATGCATTGTGCAACACTTGCTAGTGTGCCATCTGGATCCTCCATGCTAACAATGCGGTCTCTGAAAATAATTTATCAAATGAGAAAATTGGGCAAACATTTTCATTGCTTTTAGGCACTATGAGAAAGTTCCACTTAGTTGACCTCATTTTCTGGAAAAAAGTTATTACTAGTGAAAACTCGTAAAAGGAAATGCAGTTATTAAAATTTTCAGTAGAGAGAACCAGCACAAAAATATAAAATGGGATATTTCAAATTGAAAGCACTAGAAAAGTAAAACATGGACAGAAACAGAAATCTGGAACATGATGACAAGAAATACAAAATGCTGAACAATAATTTAAAAACAAATATAGCATCAGTAACAGAATTCATTCTTATAGGACTGTGGTTTGCTCTTAATGGCACAAGGCTCTATTCCAGTTCATTACATCTGGTAATTGCAAAGGAACTTTCGTTTACTTCTGAATTAGAAAAAAGTATCTTGAAATCAGAACTTATTAGATGCATTCCTATAAAAGAAAATTTCTACCAACATTATGTCATTTTTCTGATTCGAAGTAAGTGTGTCCAAAATCAATCTAGAAATAGTGGAAACAGGACTAGAATTGTATAACTCAACAAAGTGAAAATCAATTCAGAAACTAAAAGCTTGAAGGTTATTGATTTATGGTTTCTAGAGGTCACATTCATTTGATGCAGAGCATGTGCATTGAACCACAAAAGGTAGATGCAAACAACAAGTGGACCCTCAGTTCCTTTTAAGACATTTTGGAAACACATACACTCAAATCTCTGATCAACACAAAAGTATTAGCATCGGTATGGAGCATTTCACACCTATAGTGCTACTCAATATTACAAAAAAATTAATCACCAAAGGATAGCACATGACCATGGTAGATTTAAAAGCATTGGCAAAAGCAAAGTAAGCACAACAGGATATCGACCTCATCAGTCACATAAATAAATTCTCAACTCACCTCACACCCATCTTCATAACTGAACGGGGAGTTAGAGGCTCTGAATCTTGAATTTTTAGATTGCCATTTTTTTCCTGCATTCATGAAACAAAAGAGTGTCATTTAATATTTAAACAAACATAAACTAAATGAAACCATCACTCAGGAATTAAATATTAATAGTTGAAAGTTATAGTATTGCAAATTTGCAATACACATAAAAAAATTCTAAAAAAATAAAACGAAAACCGGAAACGCCAATTGATTTAAAAACCAAATGCATCTATATATATATATATATATATATTGAGAGAGAGAGGGAGGGGTAGAATGGATGAGATCCAGCGCCTCCAACACTAAATTAAATCCAAAAATAAATGAAATTCCATTTTTTTTCTTGAAACTGTTATCCGAATCCAATACAGTGAATAATGAATGGACCCACCAGATCAGTAGTGGCAAGGCTGCTGCCATTGGTAGCAGATAACCTCCAAGCGAGTGTAGCCGCCATCTTCTACTTTTTTTCCCCTTAAAAGAATCAGTTTGTCTCCAGATCTACCTTATTTTACACAATCAAGACATCAAACTCTCCTGTAAGGTATCAATCAGATCAAGTCAGTCAGCGTAACTAATGCTGCTAATTATAAAAATAAAAAAACGAACTGATTTTAATTTTTAATTGTAATTAATAAGAATGTGACAACATGACCGAGTTCGGTTGCTTCATTGACTTGAATTCATTTCATTTCAATTCAATTCTAACAGCAGATCAATAAACTCCAATTTCAACTCAAACTCCAAAAAAAAAATAATAAAAAAATAAACTCCAATTTCAACTCAAAAAACGTCGTCGTTTTTTACAAAATGACTCGAAATTCTGAACTGAACTCAAATGGACAGGACAGACATTCCTTCTTTCTTTTCTTTTATAACAGAAGGGATTTCAATGAAAATGAAGTAACAATAATAAAAAAAGCAGCACATCCAGTCTCTTTAACAATTTTGCAAAGAAACGACAAGAAAACGTCATCGATGAAGAGAAAGAGTGATAAAAATGTAGCTCGCAACAAAGAAAGAACTCAATCAGTCGATCACTCGTGAGTAATGACTCACCTCTAAGGGGAGAGAGAGATGAGGACGAGGAGCATCTAAAGATATCGTAGAAGAGAAGGGAAGACAATAAAAAGGCACCTCACTTCATTTCATTTTGATTGGGAAAGACAGAGAGAGAAGAATGAAGTATTTTCAGTCAGACTTCTTTAGAGAAAAATAAATAATTGTATGTTCTTTTATTATTATTATTCTTTATTCAGTTTTTACAGAAAGAGCGTATAAGGTTTGCAGTTGGCTTTCTCTCTGCATGTGTGGTTTTAGAGGTTGAGAGTGAATGAGCACCGACAGCTTCAAGCTTACCTGGACTTTCACTGTTTGTCTTTGCGGCTTGGCTTGGCTTTGCCTCAGCTTGGATTTTTGGCTAACGTTAATGAAAGTTGACTGGAAGGGGAGGCATCTCAGGGCATATGCTAAATGGAAAGCCAAAAATATATTACTTTGGCTTCTCGCTGCTTACAAATAATAAAACAAAACGTGAAAATATTATTTTTATATATCTTGTACAAATGTTAGATTCTTGTAGAAAAATATTTATTTAAATAATTTTTTTAATTTTTTTAAAAATCCATATTTGTTTTATTTTTTAGGAAGATTATCATGTTTTCATAATATATATTATGAATTTAGCAGGTTCATTCAATTTAATTTAAGTTGTTTTTTGTTATTTTTAATTAATTTTTTTAATTTTATCATTTAATATTAAATTAATTAAAAATTATTTATATTATTTTAAAACCTATCTAGTCATTTGGATCATTTTAAATTACTAAAGTAGTTGTGTATCAAATATATTAAAATATAATTAGTTTTATAAATGAATTTAAACCATTAAAATAAAACAGACACGAAAAAAATATTTTTACTATTTAAAAAACCATATTACTAATTTATACTAATTTAATTCCTGTAAACAGTATTTTTATATATATATACTTTAAGGCATGAGATCAGTTTTAAATTTTTTTTAAAAGGTAAAATTACCTTCATCATTGCATAGTTAGTTTTATATATATATATAAATAATAGTTTACATCCTTGAATTTATAAGTTTATAATTCACATCATGTTAAAATAAAATAAAATAATAGGTTATTTATAATATTTTAATTAATAACTACAAAAATATTATATAAATATTATAATTTTACCATCAACTTTTTTTTATTAAAAAAAATCTCTGGTCACCACCCTCACCCTTTTTTATTAAAAAAAACCTCTAGTCACCACCTTCATCTTTTTTTATTAAAAAAAACCTCTGGTCACCACCCTCACCCTTTTCCTTTTATCCTTGTCAGATTTTTGCCATCCAAATTCATGTTTTTTATTATAAAATATTTGAGAGTCCAGCAACAATTATTTTTTAAAATATTTTTTTATTTTAAAATATATTAATTTTTTAATTTTTTAATTATTTTTATATCAGTACATCAAAACAATCTGAAAATATAAAAAATATATTAATTTAAAATAAAAAATAAAATAAAAATATTTTAAATTTTTTTAAAAACATTTTCTAACAACAATGCTAAACACTTCCTCCAAGAATTTGCAACCAACCTGAAAAGTGCTTTATAATTGATTATTAAGAATTAATGTTAATATTTTTTTATAAAATTATCATAATCTTATACCAAGAATTATGGGTTAATTATGTAAACTTAAATATTTTTTATTATATTTTTTTAGTTTTACTTTTTAATTTTAAATTATTTTATTAATTAAACTTTAATAATTTTATTAAGTTTGCTTCTAACAAGCTTCATAACTTTTTTATATATATTATCAATTTTTTTGTAAATTTATTTAGTATCATTGTATTTTTTATTTATATTATTTAAATACGTTGAATCTATTAAATTTAATTAGTCAATAACCCCAGTTTTTTTTTTGTGTCATTTTGAAAAAATAAACGAACTCTTGGCATAGCGCGTGCTCCTATCTATCCACTGTATTCCCATGCTCTACAGTTCATCACTGTCGATTCTACGACGCGAAAATGGCTGTCCGGATCCATGTTTACACTTGCAGCGTCTTCTTCGCTTTTTAAAATGAAAAACAAAAAGGTAGGGCCATGGAAGAAGACAAGAACAGCAATCCCAGCCTTTAGCCAAGCCACAAGCTGGAACACACAGTCAAAATCAGCTCCCCTCTCTCTCATAGCTCGCAGAAATAGTATTCTGGCAAGGAAGCACTCTAGACAGATTAGACACACCTAACGGGGATGATTGTGTAATTTACTACTTGCTTGAGAATTCCAAACCATCAATTAGTCTTCAGATAAAATGACTTTATGGCCCTCGCTTGTATAAACGATCGGGACTCGATTCCAGCTTTTGAAAGACGTCTTTCTTGTACAGGCAGTTTCGCATACCACGATTAATTTTATAGATTTTGAAGTTAATAATCATATAAATCTTTAGTGGTCATCATATGAGCAACTAAGAACTTAAACCTGAAATTACAGAAAAAACAAATCAAAGCACTCTAGGGGATGATTGTGTAATTTACTACTTGCTTGAGAATTCCAAACCATCAATTAGTCTTCAGATAAAATGACTTTATGGCCCTCGCTTGTATAAACGATCGGGACTCGATTCCAGCTTTTGAAAGATTTTTTTTTTTTAAAATTATTGTTGGTGTTCAGACTAGTTTACACGTACCACGATTAATCTTACAGGCCCTGAAGTTAACGACCATGTAAGTCTTCAATAATCATTATATGAGTAACCAAAAACTCGAATCTAAGATCATAAAGAGAACAAACCCCTTAATCCCAAGTCCTTACCATTATTTTTGAAAGACTTTGATTTCACTTGTTGCAGCATGAAAATCTGAGCTGCAATTTGCTGAGTTGTAGCCCCTCACCTTCAATTTTGCTTATTTGACAAAAAGAAAAAAAATCAATGGAAGTTGATTTCTCACCTGAGAGGAATATTAAAAAAATGTTTGGAAATATGGTATAAAATATATTTTTAAAAAAATTAATGTTTTATATGTTTTAAATTATTTTGATGGGTTAATATTAAAATTAATTTTTTAAAAAATATTATTTTAATGTATTTTAATACAAATTTTAAAAAAAAAGATAATCATTACCACATTATCAAACTGATAATAACTCTTAATAAAAACTAGATAAATAAAAATTTAGATAGTTAGATTAGTTAAAAATTATTTATTTATTTTTTATAATTAAATTTATATATTTTTAAATTATTTTGATAAGTTGATATTGAAAATAAATAATTTTAACATATTTATGAAAAAAATATTTAAACAAAAAAGGGAATCATGTAATAATATTATTTTCAAATGATTAGGTATTTATAATTAATAGCAGGGCATGTTTCTTCATGTGCAATTTCCATCTGATCTAAAGAACCAGACATTCAAGTTGTCCCCTGTTTTTTTTCTTTCTTTTTTTAAAGAAAAAAGAACAACACAATAAACAGCAAAGGCAGATATGCTTCCAAGTTCCAAATACACTGCAAGCAAAGCAAAAAGGGTTTGTCTGTTTTATACTAAAATGAAAAGGAGCAAATACACTTTTGTACCGAAATCATCAGCACATTTTTCAAAGAACCAGTTAACTTGTCCTTGTCGGTGTCGCCTCAGCAGAAAGTATAATCAAGCTCAACAGCCACAGCCCACAAGTATCATAGAACATCCAGCTCCTTTTCCGCTCGTTTTGATCGGGTTCTTATCACTACCGAATTGTTTATTAAATAGCAGGAAACACATTACTGCGCCAGAAAACGTAGAGTGCTCATGGAAGGGAACGGAAAAAAACAAAATTGTATTCATTGGGCGGATGTTCAATCTACACTATTTTGGGTTTCACAACCCTTGTGAAGCTCTTGTAAGTTCAAGCTGCTCAATAGGACAGTAATTCTTGCTCTCCTTTTGTGCCTAAAGATTAGAAAAGGCAAAAATATTGCAAGCTAGATGCTAAATCGATGACAGTAGCATCATTGAGTTAGGCCGACGCAAGTGGCATGCGACTGAAGTACAGTTAGAGCTTGCTCTGCGATAGCTCGATTCCTTGCTCTCCTCACCCAATCACCAGCTATCTCTTCTGCCTGGCTGCCTTGGACACCTTTTTGGAGAGCGTCTGCTGCTTCAGCGAGCTTTCCCTCTGCAAGGAAACCCTCAACTCTGCTAATAATAGATTCAATACCATCACCAGAGGGATCGACTTCTTTAAACTGCACCAAAGACAAATCAAAATAGTTTAGTTCCAAGTAGTGTCAAATACATAGAAAGATTCCAGAGACAGATCTCATATTTTCCTACCCTCAACCAGGATGCAACATGCGCCAAAGCATGAGCCAAAATGCCGTCACCACCTGGTGGGATCAAAATGTATTGTCGTAGATTCCCTTTCATAACATTAAACTGCATAAGAGTAAAGATTGATAAATGATATTAGAAAGAAAGCAGAAACGCTTCCAGATTTTGTGAAGTGCCAGCTTTGAAGACATTCAGGTATTCTATAGAATAGAAGCAAAGACATTCAACCATTATCAACAAACCAGTGCAGGATAGAAAATTTACATATTAGACTATAAATTAGCAATTAAATAACCATAAAATGAACTTATGATGAGCAGAGCAGCGTTCAATTTGTAATCTGCCAATGGCAATATTCATGCAGCTAAGTTTGATAAGAGATCACAAAATGACATTACTCACTCTGAACAACTGGATTACACCATTTACTAGCACATACTAACAAATGGACCAACAAGTGACTTGCCTTCTGATTCAATTCCAATAAAGTATCGGTACCATGGTGCCTTGTTTCTTCAGGAAGAGTTGATAGAACCAAATGTAAAAGTGAGTCTTTATCAAAGCCTTCAAGATAGGCGTTTAAAGCATCTAACTCTTGCTGAATTGGCAGTCCTTTGGAAAGTGCATCTTCCAATGCAAGAGCTCCCTGAAAAATGTAAGTGTAGTACATCAATTTGCTGGCTAGGCAAACATTGATATCAGAAATGCACAAGGATAACACACATGCATGCACATACACACAAGAGAGGAAACATGTATATCCTAGAAAAGGAGAAGCAAAAGAACAAGAATCCTTACCAGAGCAAGCTTGTGAACAGAGTGAATCTGACGAGACTCTTCAGATCTTGCATAGAATGCCATGCACAAGGCATTAATCTGTAAGAACAAGAAAAATTATGACCAAACCATTTGCACGATAGAAACATCCATAGTGCTAAATTGCAAACAAGTGGAAGATGTTAATAAATGCTAATTGCTGTGCAATGCTAGTGAACAAGCATACAAGCATCTACATATGGAAGCATTATACACAAGACAAATGAAAAATTATGCACAATTATTTATACGCTACAATGGTCTAGGTGTAAGGTTCAAGATTAAGTTTCCCAAGCAACTATGCAAGTGGCATGACTTTTAGTGGACAAAGAATCATGTTTTTGATGAGCTGCTTTTTAAAGGACTTTAAGGAAATACAGTTTATATTTGTAAATATGGATCCTGCAAGTACTAAGCATAATGTCCTGAAACTCTTTTTGTAAAGGAACAACAGGTTGCAGAACTGTGCCAACAACACAGGTGCTAATATCCTGTACACCATATTAGTTAAAGAAAGAGAGGGTAGCTTGCACTGCTTGCCATCTGTTTGTGTGAGGGGTATCATGATGTTCACTGCCAATACAGGGAAGCCTGATATTGGGAAGGTCATGCCTATTGTCATTGAGGCAGATCATGAGTCCTAAGGAAGAAATGAAAGGTTTGGCAATCACCAATCCAGCTGGAAAGGACCGTGCTGATCTGTTGACCAGGATTGCAAGTGCAATCCATGCCATACCTTGAGAGGTTTAGTTTACCTGTTCCTTTATAAAGGCAAGCTTTGTTATCCTTCTTAAAAACACAATTTAGTAGGGTTTGAAGCCTGACTGAGTTTTGTTTGTGAATCTTACATGTTCTTATTAACTGCATGGAATTTTTTTTGGGAACGTGAATGTTATAATTTTAGTCTTGATGTCAAAGAAATAAAAAAACACACAAGTAAAGAACATAACATAAAACCAAATCTGCAAACTGTCGTTTGTAGAGAAGATACTAGTTTGAATATCATTTCCAGTACAATCCTCACAGCAAAAGCTTCTATCTTCCAATACCTCCTGTTTTGATTTAGATGAATTTTAAGTTTTACATGCTCGTGCATCCTTTTATCAAATATTTAGCAAATCTGACAATCAAAATGCTCTTCATTTTTCATCCTGCTAAATATCTCCCAAAATTAAGAAGGGAAAAAAAACAGAAATGCAAACCAAATATTTTTCTTCTGAGCAGCTGAAAATTCCATTGAAAAAGAACTTTAGACCATGAATTAACATAATAATGGAAGATCATCCATTTCCAAGAAATATCTTACATTGAGATTTGCTTCAGCTATCTTTTCAATATGTGCTGCCTTCTCACTTGCAATTGCAGCAGACAAATCTGCTTTTGCTAGCTCCTCAAACCTTTGCAGCTTCATTTCTGATTCATTTTCCTGCATTAAAATTGTTTGCAACTTGAGCAAAGCAAATCAAAGCATATAATACATAATCTTTTAAAAAAACATATGCAAACCTTCTGTTCAAGCTCCACCCTAAGTTTCTCTTCCATCCTTTCTTGAAGCATCTTGATTGCAGCTGCAGCTTTGGCTTTCTCTCTCTTTATTTCCTGAAAGTTAAGAAGTTGTCATCCAGTTATAGCTGGCACTACATTGATGGAAGGGGTCTGGAGAGTTTATCTCCAACCATCTGCATGTTCTATTAAATCTCTCACTACAATACTACAGACATGAAAAGAATACAGTAATCTGTACAACCTTATCCAACATTGCTGCCTCTTCGGCACACATAAGTTCCCTAGCCCTTGAATCCCTCAATTCTTTATCATACTTCTCCTGAAAGAGAGTGTAGGATTAATGCACATAGATAACCGGAAAAAAAAGGACACATGCAGTCGCCATTGATCCCAAAAAGCCCATGCTACAAAGTATGCAACAGTGATACCTTCAGTGCTCTTTTTTCTTCAGAAAAAGCAAAGGCATCCAATTTCGCTTGCCTCTTTTCAGCTGCATGTATTGCTTCAAGAAAATCCAAAACTAACTTTCCATCTTTTGTTATGTAACCATCATTCAGTTCTTCTATGGCAGTAACAATAGCCTGTAGTTACAAAGAATAGTGATTAAGTAAGCACATGCCAGCGATTACAGAAACATGCACATAGTAGACATGTCAGGCTTATAACAACCTGTTTTCCAAGGCCCTCTGTTGTGATGTTCTTTTCAGCTTTATCATCGAGATGGTATGAATCCAGTAGACATGATATTCCTGAATGTTCACTGAAGGCAGCCTGCTCAAAGAGAAATCAAAAAGGCTTTTAAAGCTGTGAACAACAGCACAACAAACATAAAGAGCAAAATAAATTCTAAAATTCCTTTTTATGGTGTACACAGAATAAGTATAACAGCATGTAACACCAGCACCACTATCATATGCCTAGTGAATGACTTCCCAATGTGTTACCAGGGATATAGCAGCAGCAACACAGCCTCAATACCAAAGTATACGGGATCATACAGATCCTTTTGTGTCACTTCGCACGATCATACATCAAATCCACTTCAATATGTCACCAAGGATGCAAATACAAATCTAATATCAGTTTAGCTGGTTTCCCTATTGAAGGAGCCAGCCTTTGAAAGACCCCTCTGTACACAAAATGGAAATAAAATGATTTTTGCTATCCTTAAGCACCAGACTATTCTAATATGATTTTTGCTATCCTAAAGCACCAGAATATTCTGATATGATTTTTGATATCTTGCTCCCTCCTGCGAATTTTAACTTTTTTCTTTTCCCCAAAAATGAATACAAGAGACTGCCAAAACTCCAGGCAACTAATACAGAGAGGACCGGTAAAAAATCTTGTGCTGGGACCTTCTAGAGTATGCTCCCGACATATATACAAAGCACCATGAAGTAAAAATTAATATAAGCAATTACTATCAAGAATACCTCTGATCTGTTTTCTGTAGTGACATTCTGAGTTGGTACTGTTGTTATTTCACTCTCTACAGGAACCCCTGTGGCCTGAGGTTGTACTTGTGTAACTTGGATTCCCTCATTTGGCTCTTTAGTAGTTTTCAAACCTGCGATCTCCATGCCAAGACTGCCTTCAGAGCCTGTGTGTTGCGAAAATTCTGGTTTATGCCTCTCCTCAACAGGGATTGCCCCGTGGCGTATCTGAGCCTGATTATCACTTTCTGTTTCACTTAAAGTTTCATGATGAGGTTGATCTGTTTGAGTTTCAAACTTCTGATCAGCTTCAACATGAGGAAGATCTGTAGGAGTCTCAACCTTATGCTTAGTTTCAAAATGAGGAACGTCAGCATGAATTTCAACCTTCTCCTCCGTGGATTCAACACTAGGAAGATCTGACTCCCTTTTAACCTTTTGAGCAGCCTCCTCTATAAAATGGCTTAATTTATTGGCCTCTTCACCCATGGGTGACACCATTTCCTCTCCTTTTACATCTTTATGATTGATGCCATCCCCACCCGAGTTAACATAACTCTGCTTCTTTTTATCAATTAATTCAATAATTGGGCCTAACCAACCTGCATAATAACATGTCCCGACAACAAGAACTGCACCTAAGCTTTTCGCTAGAAGAGATCCTCTCCTCCCTGATTTATCATTTGGACCACCGTTTGGGGATGTATTTTTCTGGAAAGAGGTCGAGAATTCCTTCCTCGAAGAAAGGAATAGGGGCACATGCTGAAAGTACACCACAGACCAGAACCCAATAACAGAACTAGGCCTTAGCTTCAACAACAATCATTTACCAAAAATCAAGAAGCTAGCGAAGAATAAAAGTATATATTCCCCAAACAACACTAAGCCAGTAATGAAAAAGGAAAATTATGGGTTCAAACACAGAAAAGTGAAAAAAAAAAATCAACATTCAAGACTAGTGCCGTAGTCATCAGCTTAATAGGTTGAATTCATATGATATCAATATAAAAAAACAAAAATAATTCTGGGTTTGACATACACTCCACTCTCAAGCATTTACGTGAATTAAGAATGAATTTCTTTCAAATCTAAAATCAAGATCACCAAATATAATTGCAAAATTACCAAATAAACATGCCTGAGTAGTAATCTTCCTCGGAATCCTCCTTATGGATTGACGACGACTCGATAGCTCCAAAAGGGACCTGCCAGCCAACGCAGCAAATAAAATAAAAAGGTTCGATCATCAAATTATAGCTTTCCACATATTACACAACAAAAGGAAACCCAAAATTCATAACAAAGAAGAATTTGTACAAGTGAACCCATACCTTCGAAGCATTGTTTTGAGACTTATATTCGATTACAGTGTAGGTGCTTGATAAAACGACACAGAAAAACATAAAAAACTATAAAGTTTGAGTTCTGCGGTCCAAGGGAGTTGGGGTTCGGGAGGTTTAGGTCATGTTAGCATTGGCTTCGAAAGGAAGAGGTCATTTTGGATTGGATTGATGATGAAATGATCGCCTTCTTCTGGTAAATCAATGTCTCCGCGAGAAAGGGCAACACTACTCTCTGACTCTTGGAGAAGTTTTCTGGGAGTTTTCTCGCTATATGTGCCTAATGGTGAGTCAATTATGAATTAGTCCTTATAGTTATCAAAATAAATTAGTTAATATCTGGAGTGTGACAAATAATTTAATAATCCCTGTGTTTTTGTATCTGGTGAGACTCACCTTTTCTTTTGCATTAATGAAGGCCTCTTTGTCTTCCATTCAGTTGTTTTTTTTTAAAAAAATTTCCAATCCATCATTTTTATTCAAAAATATGAAATTTCCAATCCATCATTTTTATTCAAAAATTTGTATCAAATATTTTTAGTTTTAAATCTAATAATTTCTATTGAAAAAATTCCTAATTAAAACTAATTTTTTTATAAAAAAATTTAATTAAAATTTTATTAACTAATAAAATTCATTTATCATTAAAATTGTAAATAATAAGGTAATAATTAAATTAAAAGTTTTAAACCAAATAAAAAAATTCAAATACAATAGGATAAATAAAAATAATCATGTATAGTAATTTTGAATACCTTCTTTATTTCCTATTATCATAAAATTTTAATCTATTATGAAATAAAATTTTAAAAATATTATATTAAAATTTTAATTTGATTCAATAATCGGATTAAAAGCAATATTTATTTTATTAAACTACTTCTTACATTTATTTTAAATCTTCAAAACCTAAAATTTTTAACTATTAATGAAATAATATAATAAATATTATTATGCCAGAAGTATTGAAAAAAATTTCCTAGATCATAAACTTTTAGCTTTTTTGCAAAATAAAAATTTATAAAAAATTTAATTGTGTTTAATCCAACATGATTGTATTATTTTCATTGGCAATAAATAATTTAAATAAAAAAAAATATAATAGCATTTAATAAAGGGTGAGTGTTGAATGAGTTTATAGGACACATTTGATGATGGTAAATGCCTCATTTTACATCAACATGTTTTTTGTTTTGATTTTTCGTGTTAGAAATTTGTTATTTATCAACAATAAACTTATTTTTATCAATGTTTTTCTTTATTTTTTGAAAGAAAATAAAAGAATTAAATAAAATTAAAAAATTGGTCATCGCAAATAAATAAAAGATTATCATAAAACTTGGAATCACTTTTTATTTATTCACTTTTTTTCTTTTTTTCTTGAAATTAGGACCGACATAAACTTGGACACATATGCTTCCTTCTCTATGTACGTATGTGTGTAAAGAGTGAAACTTTATGTTGAATTGGAAAGAGGGATTAATGGTGCCTTGGCATTCAAATGTTAAGCCTGCTCCAATTAAAACTAGCAAGCTTGCAAAAAAATCAAAAGAAACTAAAAGACTTATGCTTTTGCTGTCGTGTCATTATTGTTTATTACCACGGATTATCAGATCAAAACGATGTATTTTTTAAATAATTTGATTTTTAAACTTTTATATTTTACAATTAAATTATTTTGAGTTCAGATTAGCATTTAATTATATAATTTTTTAAAGCAAATATTAAATTAAAAGATAGAAGATCAAGGTGGAAAAATAAAATAAAATAGATGGTAGTTTTCAAATTTATTTTAACAATTTATTTTATTTTAGTCCCTCATCTTTTTAAGTTATAAGATGATCGGTCTCTTTAATTTTTTTTAAATAATTTTTATATCAAACTTTAATATCTTTATTTTTCTGTCCTTTTTTATAAAAGAAGAGAAAGGGACTTATTGGATTTTAACATTAAAAAAATTATTATCAAAGATAATTCTAATCATTAAAATAATTAATTTTTATATCAAATAATTTTATATAACACGAAAAATTTTAACTATGTATTTTCTCCCTTGAAAGTGTTTTAAAAAACAAATTTAAGCCCCGAATAATTTTTGGTTTTCAGGTTTATTGTGGATTTTAAAGCTTTTTTTGTATGGTTTTTAATGTTATAGATTTGTTGACAAGGTTTGTACGGTGTTTTCAAGGTATTTTTTTTTATCAAAATGAATTGAAAATAAATTTATAAATTAAAAAAAAACTCATAATACCTACCTTTATTTTTTAGTTTTTTTAATCAATTCCTTATTTTATATGTTTTTTTTTCATAATCTGTAAGTTTATATTCTAATTAATACCTCTTGTTTGTTATTTTTTTCTACTTATTCTGTTTTTTAAGTAAAGATTATTTTTCAATTATATTAAGTATGTTTAATTTTTGAAAATGTTAGCATGGTTGATCTATATTTTTTATTTATTTTTTTATATTAATTTTTTGGGCTGCAGAGCTTAGGATGGGACACCAATCTAGTCAATTCTAAGAATAACAGACAGGAGTGACTACTTTATGATTTCATTCAAAATCAAGGAACTGGATAGATAAACATCTCTTCTGAAAACCTATACTCTCACCCGAACCGACCCACCCGGATGAATGACCCGACACCAGCCTTACCAAGCCGCTTTGACACTGGTTTGAGTCCCGATATAAACCTATAAAGCAGTCCATTTACATGATTACAAGTCCTCAATTTTCACTCTCTTCTGCTAGGGACATCATGGGTCATAACAAACCCAGTAGGCGATTCAAAACCCACAATTCTCATCGTGGTCAATCTAGCAGGACCAATCTCCTCGACAGGGAAGATGAGTCGCTCCCACATGATCAAGGTATCAAATCACTTTGTTGCTTCTTTTCTCTTACTACTTTTTTTTTTGGGTGCCAAGTGTGTGATATATTGCTGCTGTTGCTATGTTAATCTTTTCTTGGGCTAACAAGTTTCTTCTTATTTGCAGATCCTGAAGAGGACACAACAGGTCCTAAAATTCAGCTTGCAATGTGGGTATGCTTCCTTTTTAGTCCAAAACTCTTTTTTTGTGTCGATGTCTTGTCAGTGTCTCTCTCTACGTCACTAGCATTGTTCAAGCATATATTTATGCTTTACTTCTTGATAGATAGATAGTCTTATTGCAGCTGAGAATTAATGAAATTAATGTGTAACCTTGTTTTTAGCATGTTATTGGTTAGATTATGTTCCAGTTCAGTTTGTGGTCGCGAATGTAATTGGTTCATTGTTGTTGTTCAGGATTTTGGGCAGTGTGATGCAAAAAGGTGCACAGGGCGCAAGCTTGCAAGATTTGATATGTTGAAAGAAAGTATCTGCTGCCCTAATTTCGTCTTTCTTTCTGTATTTCTGGAACTATGTCTTGGCTATGCGTGTCTGTAAATTGCCGTGAGTTTATATAGTTTGTAATTCTGGAAAGAATTTGATTTCAGATGCTTGAATAAGAAATCATTAGTCAGATACATATTGACAAGAAGTTGAGATTATAGATTGATAGAAACAACTAATAAGGAAGTGATGGCAATTCATTGTGTGCAATCTTTTTTCTATGTATTGCTGAGGGAAGGTTGTTTTTGAAATAAGAATGTCTACAAACTCATTTTCCTGCTTCAAGGGTGTTGTCTAACAAGATGGTTTGGTAAAATCTGGATAGCACCGAGTGTAGTCAATTTCATATTTTTGAACCATCAATTGGTTTATGCTTATTTGAGTTTTTATGCGTAAAAAGATTCAGTCTTGGAACATATACTACAAATGCCATTAACTGGATTTTGAATGATTTTTGCAGGAGTTACGTGTAAGTAGTGGTTTTGGTGGCATTGTTTTGAGGTAACAAAAATAATCTTTCTACTGTTGATGCTGTCATTGGAAATGAATGGCATTTTTGCATGTGCACATCACCCAATTATCTGTTTCATAATGCATTTCCTGGAATTTTGGACAGCGCCTATAGCATTTTGCTAGACATGCTCAGAAGATTGGATTTGATAAATAACTGGGAAGCTTCTTTATTCTTTACATTATGGTTTTGGGAAGGGGATGGAGATGTCAGTGGGGTTGGCAGAGTTTGAAATAATTGATTTTCACAGCATATACATATGGACAATAATTATGTAAAAGAAGCAAATTGCGCGCACGCACGCGTACACATACATGTGTGTGTGTGGCTTAGGTGATGAGGAGTAGAACTTGTGACCTTTGACTCAGTGTTTTCCAGGTCCTTAGTTCTACTCCTACCCTTGGAACACTCGAGAATTTCCATCCTTGAGAGCCACAAGGCATGTGCCACCGCCTCAAAAAAACCCATTACAATGCTTGGGGAAAACTGGCTGGCTTATACTGGTGAGGTAAGTCCCAGATAGAGAGGAGGAGTTTGTGGTGGATCTAAAAGATTCCATAGATACACTGTTTTTTCTGGACATGCAAACCACTCCCCATCCCCACCCCAAGACAAAAAAATAGCATTAAAAAAAAAAAACTAGTTCAAAGCAAACTGTGGGAACACCAACTATGGTGTTTCATCAGAGAATTCTCTCTAGGCTTGTGGAACCTAGGCGCGTGGTTCTGTATTTATCTTATTATCCTTGTTTATCTCTTTTTGCAGTCCTGTTGGGAGTCACTGTGTCTCCAGAGAAGATTATAACTTAATTAAAAGGAAAGGATTGGCTGTTGTGGATTGCTCATGGGCACGTTTGGAAGATGTACCATTTGTCAAACTGCGATGTGCTTCTCCTCGCTTATGTATGAACGTTCATTCCTTTAAAATCATGTCAGTTGGAAGAACCAGATCTACATGAGAATTATTATCAGTTGTATCAAATGTGGTTTGCATCATTTCATTGTTTATTTATTCAATTGTTGACAACAGTGCATCCATGGGCCTGTCTGTAATTCATCATGAATATGCTATTTGTTCCTAACCAGACTGTATATCTTTTGCTAGGATTTTCTCTATGGAATTGAAAACTTGTTTTAAATTGCAGTACCATGGCTAGTAGCAGCAAATCCAGTAAATTATGGTCGACCTTGTCAGCTATCTTGTGTAGAGGCATTATCAGCCGCATTAATAATATGGTACAAGTTCCCCCCTGAAGCTCTACTTGGAATTAATTCCTATGCTACTATTTCTTTTTAGTTCTTTTTGGCTCTGATTTTCATGCATTACTCTTAAAATATATTTTAACTAAGTTTATTGATTGAGTGTTGTTTGTTTATGAATGTTTTCAACTGTTAAGACTCCTTTAAACGCAATAGACTTTCTATATGGGCTTCTGCTTAGTAGTTGTATTTATATCTGCAAGATCAGGTTTTCAACTTGCAATATCTCATCCATTATTTGAGATTAGAATTGTTTGAGGCTCAAATCTGGGCCACTTGTCATCCACAATGCAAGTTACTCTTTGAATTTTGTTCTGATCCTCATGTACTTATGAACATGTTATTGGTCTAAACTAATGCATTCTGTGCACAACTGTCAGCCTCACAACGACTGTCAGCGTCACAGCATATTCATTGGTGAAGCCTCCACTTTTTCTATGATAAGTACCCATTCTCAATTGGATAGCTTTTAGTGCATTTCATCCAAGACAAAATTTTCTGATAAATCTGCCCAGACAGCCATAAACTCAAGGCAACAATTAAAACCAATCATTGATGCACTAGACAAAGATCAACCTTTTAATTTAACTACTTCTATCTATTCTACATCAATTTATATTGGCCCAACATGTTTGCTATCATAGTTTGACTAAATTTGAAACTAAACATCCACTGAACCATAGCCGGTAAAGCCTAATTCCAGTTTTAAGTTTATTGATAATGGTTTAAGATGCTATTTAGGCTTTGAATCTCAGTTAGACTATGATATTATATTAATTGATGTAGAAACCACAAAAGGAGTTAAGGGAAAGGATAGAGAATCTAGGCTTTACCTTTGGATTCTGCATGGGTTTGCTTCTTGAATTCACAAGTACAAAGAAATTTCAAGGCTCAAATTTCATTTTTCAAAATGGCTGTTCAAAATTCATGTTATGCTTATATAGGCAGACCAATAACCCTAAATTATAGCCCAAAACAGGAATCCCTTATGAAAAAGGAAACAAACTCCAATCTAAATAAGAAACTAGTTACTAACTAAGCTTAGAAGCACAAAAAATTCCTGTTTAGTAATATGAACTTCAATAGAATGACAGATATTTGATTTGACAATTCTTGGACTGCATCACTCGACAGATATTTGATTTGACAATTCTTGTACTGCATCACTCGCCATATTGCTTAACATCACATACAAGCATGAATATATTGTCCTCACTACTTGCTGAGGTCTCCATTCAACTCCGTATGCCACATGTCATTCTTACTTGCACGGACTTTGTACTCTTTATGTATTTCTTGGTCCTACTCTCTCTATTCCACTGATTGTATGTAACACTGCCATCTCCTTATTTTTACTTGTAAAAGAATCTTGCATCTACCACGTGAAATGGTTAAATAGTTTGATTCTTGAGATATTACAAATAGCCTTCTAGATTATGCAAATGTAATTGTCAGGAGGCTTACTTGATGGCTTCTGAGAGAAGGAAACAATTCAGTAGAGTTTATGATTTCTTTTTGAGAGTTGTGTATTGGATCTTGTGTTGTTAGCAGTGATTGGTGTTGGTACTTTACACCATCCCAAATGCCTTTGCATGTGCACTCGTTTGCTGTTAGAATAATAGTAATGAAACTTCTCCCGTGGAATGGCATTAATTCCCAATAAAAGCTAAAAGCCTTCTTGGTTTCTGTTTCCTGTTTTTTCTCTCAAATTTTGTTCTGAAATTAAGAGCTGAAAACAATAATTTTAGATTTTTTTACACTTTTCAATAGAACATATGTTTTTTTATGGTGGGACTATACTTAAATAATTTTGAAATCTCAAAGAAAGGAAAAAAAAATTATAGCACATGTAGGCCAATACAGTGAACAGGTTTCTGTATCCATATCAGAAAACAATTTTAAAAAAAAACAGGTATCAAACAAATCCTTAACATCCAACTTGCATGCTTGAAATGTGGGGAGAAACTGTAAGATAAGAAATACCAAAGCTAGGTATGATGTGATGCCAGAAACAGAGGTACTGGTTATTAGCTGGTGATAACATTGCTGATGGCTGAACATATAATTGTTCTACTGGTTGTATGAAAAGGTTTTATTGGATTGCTTGTGGTTGCAGAGGTGCTGAAAGCAGTCATCTTAGTGGCATATTGAGCATCTGATTGGGACTCTGGGTGGCAATTGTTTGTATGTTTAAATTACTTAAGGGCTTAATCCAAATCTAACATAATATGGTTATTAATGTTGGTGGAAGATTCCTAAGTTTCTATCTGACCTCAACTTTTAAAATATGGAGTTATCTGTTAAGCTTGCAGGGTAATAGTTGCATATGCATCTTGTAAAGCTATCTTTCTATGTTTTCATGTTGCTGTTTTATGCTCTAACAGTGGGGAAGAGGAAACTGCGAATCTGTTGCTGGGCAAGTTCAAGTGGGGACATGCTTTCTTGTCACTCAACAGGTACATGCTATGACTGCTGTTCTCCGTACACAGACAAAATAAATAAATGTATGTAAGAATGCCATAGTTAATAGAACATGAATGTTTTGAGGAATGTGGTTTTTGTATGCAGCATCTTTTAACTTCCTGCCCTGCATATGGCCTAAAGATTGTTAAACTCTATTAAGAATCGCTAGGATGAAAAAAGATTGTGTTTAAACTGCAATGTGCATTACCATGAAAGATTTATGGAGCCATTATGGTGGTTAATGTGGTTTTTGGTTCCAGCTCCTTGAAGTACTATTTAATCTTCTATCTGTGCTTTGAGAAACTTGGAAAAGGAATTCTTGTAATGTTTCTCTTAAATCCACTCTGTGGAAAAGTTACAAGAGGTGTGCTCTTGCTTTCTTTGAGATTTGTGTATTTTGCTTGCTATCCTTTTGTGTTAGAGTCTCAAGTCTCAGCTACCATCGATTTCCTGGTGATCCTGTATCTAAATTTTGTTTGAGAAAAAAGGGTTTTTTCTGGATGTCAAATTGAATATTATAATTGCTCACTTAAGCTTCTGCTAAGACATAAACTTTTCTTCTATAGGTGCAACCGTTACTTACATACTTGAACTTACTAAAGATAGCCCTACAAATGGTGTGGCATGTACTCATTTTTGTTTATATAGAAATGAGACACGATAACTCATTTTCGGTGAAATGTTTGAACTGACGTTCTGTTTAATTGGTCATGATCTACTGATATTCATACCTCGCATTGTTTCAACTTCCATGGTGCAGGGAGCTTCTAAAATCATACTCTGAATGTGGAAACAGTGCTGAAATCATTTCTGTCCAAAATGCTTGGCTAACCCAACAAAAGGAGGTTCCAAAGGCTGTGTCAGACACTAAAGGTAATTTAATTTCTGTCAAGAAAATATCTTTTTTTTCCACTTTTTTAAAGCTACTACTATGATTTTTTTTTTTTTTATGAATCAAACATATTTCTTATGTATAATTTTATTGTGATCTGTAAAAGCAGTGTGGTGTTTATATCTGAAGCATATATCCTGTCAAATTGGGATAATGAATCTAAAGTTACGGACATTGTGAGCCTTAGCAATACAACAGAAATTCAGCCTTATGTACTAATATTAATTTATTCTAGCCATGCCAATATAATTTTTGTGTAACATTTTTCTACTTTGCCTGACCTGCACCTTTGAAGTACATCACTCAGTAGGGGCTGGGTTGTAACACTGACCTCTGATTACATTGCTGAAACACCTGAATGCCCTAAACCAATCCTGGATACCTCTTCAATTGGCTCTTCCATTACTGTTTTGCTTCAATGCCATCACCATCGGCACCATATGATCAAATTTCTCTCCTGTGCAGCTTATAATCAGCTAATGTAGATCGCAAAACATTCATCCGTGAACATCTCTTGTTCATTGATTTTAACCATTCGCTAACTTAATTCCTAACTTTCACTAAATGCTATAGACATTTACTTCTGGTCATGTATTCTGTGAAACCTGTTTGATTTATTTAGAAAGTTCCTATAAATCCTGCTTTTGCTTCTTTCTGAATTCCGTTTGATTTACTTTGAAACACCTTCTCATAATTCTACTCATTGTTGCAACCAATGCACCATGCAACAATATATTTAGTGAAGTACCTTCCTGCTGGAACTCCTTTCTTAGGGTAGGCAAATGCAAGCCTGGCGCGTTCTTCCTAGAATTCTCTTAAATCTAAAATTCAGCGACTGAGTGTAATGTTTGCGCTCCTTTTTGCCCATGAATCCCTCTGTATATTTCCCATGGGATCCAGCTTGTGCTATTTTTCTTTTATCTGGATGTCAATGTCGTGGCTGTTTTCCATTAGATTCTTAAAATGAATCTTGATACTTGGAATCACATTGCAGAAAATAGATTTATTATGTTGAGGATATTAATTATAGCATTCAGATTTAACATCTGACCCGATGTTGTCTGGTTTATGCTGGTACAGGAGCTGATTTAAGTGAAAATGAAGGCTCTTCTGATGATTCCGAAGATGGGCTTCCGCCACTAGAAAGGAATGTGAATCATTTGAACTTTCACGAAAGTGAGGACGAAAGCGAGTAGATAGAACCATGCTACGAACTAGCGAGACAACGATAGGAACTTGGAACATGGTGGCGATAATACAAGGCGGCTGAACTGCACGTGGGGGTCTAAGAATCGCGGTTTCAAGACGGTGGCGCTAATGTTCGATCGGTGGTATCCGCTCTTTGTTGTTAAAAAATTGTAGATCAGACTAGATAACCTGAAACATCTAAAATTTATGGTTTTTGTGATGGAGATCTTCTCCCTCTCCCACTCTTTCTCCTTTTCTACCCTGTTTTTAAACCTTTTTTTTTTTTTTTATCAATTCAATCCCTCTATGATTAGCCTTGAAACTATGGTAACCTATAAAATTAAAAGATAAAGGACTTAAATATAATTTATGGAGATAAAATATGCCTAATAATAAATTTTTACAATATTTAGTTTGGTTCAAAAATTTATTTTTGTAATTTTTTAATTTTAAATGAGAGAGAGTAACTAGCTAGAAACTAGCAACATAGAAAAAACATTTAGTTGTCAAGATTTTTATAGTCAAAACGATCAAGTTTTATGTTAAAATGTTTGTATTCATCGAGAAGTGATGGTGGTTTTTGTTTCTTATCTTGTAAAAAAAAGATAGATTAGGGCTTGGAAAAATTTGTGATTTTATTTTTTTTTAATCAATTTTTTGTTGCTTCAAGAGCACCACAGGTTTATTAAAGTTTCTGGTGTGTTTTCAAATAAAGTTTTTATTGAAAATGGGTTGATTGATAAAAAAAAAAAAAAAAGTAAAATTTCTTTTCTGTCTAGTTTCTAACCACTTTAGCTGCTAACCATTTTAGTTGCTAGAAAGTAGGAACTAAGTTAGCTTTTATGTATAAAGTTGTTAATGCTTTTATAAGGTTGTCTAGTTTCTAACCACTTTAGTTTCTAACGATCCATAAAATTATTCTTGTTTCACATGTTCTTCAAACATGCCTCCTCAATCGTTACTTTATATAGATAGTGATAGGCAATAAAGTACTTTCGGTCTGTGAATAATTGTAATGTTTGTAATTAAACTCCTATGTAGTATGGTTGATAAATTATCCTTTTATTTTCTTTTAATGTCTAAGGTAGTGTTTGGAAATGTAAGCTAATTTATATTTTAAAAAATATAAATGCAAGCTAAATTTTTTATATGGTTTAGATTATTTTAATGTGCTGATTTCAAAAAAAAAATTAAAAATTATTTATTTTATTAAAAATTAAATTTTTTATCAAGCTAATTTATATTTAAAAAAAATATTTATTTTATTAAAAATTAAATTTTTTGTATGGTTTAGATTATTTTAATAAGCTGATTTCAAAAAAAATTTAAAAAATTATTTTGATATATTTTAAAAAATAAACACAACTTCATCCTTAATCAGGTAATGTTAAAAATATATGACTGACACAACTACATCCATAATCAGGTAATGTTAAAAATATATGACTGTGTAAACTATTTCATGAAATACAAGAGATGTTATCAGAATTTTGTTAAATAACTAAATAGACTATTGAAATGGAATAGTTTTTGTATGATGATAAACATCTTTAGTAAACTAACAGGGACATAAGTATGTCAATTGGTACATACAGATTAAATGGTGAAACGAGTTAAGTAAAAATAATAACAACAAATATTAGCTCATTATCATGTTATAATCAATGAAGTGTTTTAATTGTAAATTAAATTCATAGGCCATTATAAAAATAAATTAAAATAAAGATGTCAAAAAGTCTGAAATGTAATACATATTAGACAATACACTTTTAAAATAATGAGATTATAATATAGTAAGATATATCTTTTAAAAGAATATTAAAATGGTGACTGGAATTACCAGGATTAATTCTTAATAAACTGCAAAATTTATGATATAAATTATGAAACTATTATAATTTTATAAAATATAAATTAAAAAAATAAAAAAATTAATTTCAATAAATCAATTATCGAAAGACGAAGAAAAAGAAAATATTCAATGTTAAAAAAAACAAGAAAAAAACTAAGTAAACTAGGTAAAAAGACCAAACTTATATCTTGAATAATAAAAACGAGAATTATTTTATGAAAAAAAATAAAAAAAATATAAAGTCTAGTTTTTAACTAATATATTCTTGAAATATAAAATTAAAAAATTTTAAAAGAAAAAAATCCTCAAGTTAATATAGATTAATTTATCAAATTTACAACAATAGTTATAAACTCAAAATAATTCTATAGTAAAAACTATGTTTTTATTTTAAAAAATTAAATGATAATGTTTTTTATCCAGCTATATTAAAAAAAACATCACTGTATAATTTTTTTAATAAATTCTTTAATTTTATTTAAATGAAGTAAAAAATATATAATTGAAGAGAACCTTTTAAAAGGAGCCTAGAAGCATGGTCTAATGGAGAAGTCCTGGGCCGAAAGCAACCTGCCCATTTATTAAACTCTTTTTATCGAACAATGCTCGCGAACAGTGGATCTTGCTGAGTCTTCTCTCACGCTGGAGGATTTCAACAAGGTAAAGCGTCAGTGTCGAAAGTCCTTAAAAGTACGAGCTTTGGAGTGTGATTATGAAAATATTTTAAAGTATTTTTTATTTAAAAATATATTAAAATAATATATTTTTTATTTTTTTAAATTATTTTTGATATAACATATTAAAATAATTTAAAAATATAAAAAAGTATTTTTAAAAAATATTTTTAATATTAGCGTATGAAAAAAATTTAAAAACATTAATTTAAAATAAAAAATAAATTTTTTTAATTTTTCAAAATAAAAAAGATGGATTGCAGGCTGCTGCAGCTACTTTGCTGGGGGTCCCTCTTCCCTAGTTTGCAACTGCTTTGCTAATATATTTTTTAATTATTTATAATTTTGTTTTTAGAAAATACGATGGTATGTCTACTGAGCGAAGAATAATGGTCTCAGGTTGTATACGTGGTCGTATAATAACCACAAATTTATTGATTGTGGTATATGACAGGCACATCATCTGCGGTAGAGTTTCGGGTTGACTAACTGATCCTTTACTTTTGTGTTCCAGCTGGTTTCTTTAAAGTAATAAAAAATATTTTTAAAAAACATTCCATACCAATCCCACCAAATCAGTGATCTAAATAACAGGCTCGATAATATAGGCAAGATTTAGTTGAAAAATCAGAAATTACACTAATTTTTTATATCAAGTATTATACATTTTTTTTTTAAATATTTGTAATTTTAAAATTTATTAATCAAAATATTTCTTTTAACTCATCTATATTTCTTAAGAATTTATTATTTCATGTTTTAATGTTGAAAACCAAACTATAAGTTACCAAACTTTATTCAAAATTATTTTGGTTTTAATATAAAACATTTTAATTATTAAAATAAAGTAACTCTTTTAACGAGCACCATCAGATAAGGCAACTGCCAATTTGCCAAACCACAGGTCCAACGCACACAACCCCCCGTAACTTGACCGCTAAGACCGCACGAGAGAGCAGAATCCCACGATTGTAAGGGGCAAATCCGGTAGATGACAACAAAATCTGCACTGCTATTTTTAAAGGACCAAACAACCCCCCAACCACGCTCGAACCCCTTTCTATCTATAATTTCTCGATAAGAAAACCAAAACCCTAAATTACCTCCCCTCCCTCAAAAGGAAAAGAAAAAAAGAAAATGAAAACTCTACTTTTTCTCTGTTTTTCATTTTAGATTTTTTATACATTTGTTTCTTTCTCTTTTTTCATGTTTTAGTTTTTGCCTTTTGTTTTGGTCTTTCTGTTTCAGGAAAACATTCTGAATCGCTGATAATTGCCGGGTTTTGTTTAATCTCTAATGGTGGGTTTTGTATTGTGAAATTTAGGGTTTTATATAGCCGTTTCTACTGCGAGTGCAACCGATAATTTTTTTGGGTAAGTTGTCTTTCTTTTTTTTTCTTCTCGTTTTTTGTGTTTGGTTCATATAATTTTGTATGCATTTGTTTTATTAATAATTGTTTTGGGTAAGTTGTCTTTTTTTTTTTTTCTCGTTTTTTGTGTTTGGCTCATATAATTTTGTATGCATTTGTTTTATTTTATTTATTTATTTAGAATTTGATACATTATGGAATATGTAATTTTTTTTGCCGTGTTGGGATTTGTTTGGAAGACGGTTTGTGGATGATGAGAAAATTCGGTACCTGAAGTGAATTTTTTTAATGTTTTTTTTTTTTAATTTTGCATTTTATGAAGTGGATTCGTGTGGTTGGATTTGGTTTTTGGGATAATTATTGATTAAGTGGGTATGTTAAATTTTTAGCGTCTGGCTTGTTACTACATGATGTTGACATTGTGATAACTTTACTGATATGATGGTTTTCCTATTTCACTAAATTGTAGTGAAGTTGTGAGGTTTTGTTTAGGTCGCTGAAAGAGTGTTGGATTTTTTTTTTTTACAGGACTTTGAGTGTGATTCTAGTTGGAAAGCATGTCTTCACAATACCCAGTTCTTGGAAATAAACTGGACTTAGTCCAGTTGAAGGTTACTGAGTTAAAAGAAGAGCTTAAAAGGCGAAAATTGAAAACCAGTGGTTTGAAGGATGATTTGGTTAAACGGTTGGAAGAAGCAATTCGTATTGAGAGGGAAGATGAAGAAATTCGCAGAGAGTTGGTAAATGCTGCAGAGGTTGCGGAGGATGTGGATAATGGTGTTGATTTGGAGAACCCGCATGTAGTTGGGGTGAAAAATGCACAGGCAGTATCGGCTGTTACTGAGACGGTTGAAGTTGTTGTGGATGATGCTGCTAACAGAGATGAGAAGGTGGATGATGTTATGGTTCAGGTTGGCATTGATGAGAGTGTGAAAGCCACGGGTTCAAGAGAACTTCAAGAGGAGGTCAAAATGGATGGTGTTAATTCTTCTAGGGTAGAAGAAGAGGAGCTCACTATTCATGCAACTACCATGGAGACCAGGATTTCTGTTACTGAGAGTGTGGTATCTGAAGTAGCATTAAGTGTACAAGATGTGCAAAATTCTGGAACACAGGAGGCAAATGAGAACTCAAGTATCCAGCTGGAGAATGAAGATTCAAAGCCCCAGCTGGAGAATGAGAGTTCAAAGCCTTCAGACGAGAATGTCGTGCTTGAGTCTTCTGCTCCGGACAACCAGGTATCTGAGGTCAACCCTAATTTAGGGTTTCAAGTAAACTCTGATTCTATTTCTACTGATTCTGTATCAATTAATGAAAAGATTGAACTAAAGGATAATATAATTGCTGATAATGTGAAATTAGAACTAGATAATGTTAAGCCAGAGATGGTGGAACCATCATTCAGTAATGTTGTCCCAGTTGGTGGTGAATCACATCCAATGGATGTTGAAGAGCCACAAGAAAAGAGTCCCTCTGTTGAAAAGAAAGATGACAGCAATGGTACAAATGCAGATATGAGCAAGAAAAATGACAGTGTTGATGTGGGGTACTCGGAAAAGTTGAATTTAGACAGGAGTTCTGGTGATGACTCCATGGAGGAAGATGTTCTAGAGAGTAAGCTAATTGATTCAAAGTATAATACTGATGAAGTGGGCGATAAGTGTAAAATAAAAAATGAAGTGCCCAGTGTGAAGGAGGAAAATCTAGTTAATGTTACTGGGAAGGATTTATCTACTGATCAAAAGGAGATCCATGTTCAGAATAGGACTTGTCCAGTTGCACCCATGGAAAAAAGAAGGCTTAATGGTAAGATTTGTTCTTTATCATATTGATGACTACCATGTGGTCTGGAATTCACTAATGCTGTTTTATGTGGTTTTGCCATGTCAGTTTTGTAAGTATGATGTATTTGTACCTTTCAATAGTTGTTTATGTCCAGTAATGATGGTTATTATACCACATATGGGCTGCTGCCATATATTAGTATTTTTACCAACAGTTTTCTTCAAAAGAACATTTTAGTCTGATAAATATTTTGTGAGTGATCTGATCGTGGAAGTAGTAATTAATTGAGATTTATGCTTTCATTGTTATGTAATATTGTGTATTATAATGGAGGAGATGATTTGAAATTCTCCATACTTGGTGACAAGGATTAGTCCCACTGTGTCCTGAGATTGTTCTATGTGGAAAAAATGAATTATGTGGTTCTTTGAGATCATTAGATTTTGTCGAAGACATGTGAAGCTGCAATTATTGGTGTTTGCCTCTAAGACCCTCCTAAATGTCATTGTGAATTCATGTCTTTGATTTTCATGACCATCTGTATTATTACAGCTTACAGCCACACACAAATTCTCTTTTTACATATAATTGTGCTAAGCTAAGTAATTCTTGTTCTTTTCGTTTTTTTGGTCCAACTTTTTTATTTGATCTTTCTATCATTTTAGATCTTAAAAAAACTTTAGTCCTGCATCTAATGTTGCTTCCATATAGAAAATAAAGGAAATTATGAATGGATAAAGAAATAGCCTGCTGTCGCTCTTGTTTTCTTTATCAGATATGCAAGTTCTGAAGGAAATGTTGTACAAGACCTTTTGGAAGCATTGACATCTAGTTTCTCTAGTTTTTCTTCGAACCCAGCCCCCGGTCCTGGTGAAAGTTACTTTGGATAAGTGTAGGATCTGTTGGCTCTAGTTTATACTCTCAATTTAGTACATTTTAAGCAATGTGGAAAAACTGATCCAAGTTTGGATGTTCTTCTAGGTCTGCTTTTAGCCAAAGCACCATGGCTTTTTAAATATCTGTTAATTGAATACGGCGTGGGCATGTCTTAGTTTTTGGATTTCATATCTGCATGCAATGTATTTTGGAGCTTCTAGTTCTGAAACTAATATACACCTAAAGATTGTGTTGATCGAGTATGTCACAGCTAAATTATTGGATATGACATAGGCATCTAAATTAGCAATTCTACCCCAAAATTTTTCTGGTGGCTGTATGTTCAACTTTTGCTACTTTTGAAGTTTAGGTTATGTTGGAAACGAGTATGTCACAGCTACTTTTGAAGTTTAGGTTATGTTGGAATCAATCTAACCATTTATGTTTATTACATTGCCCTGACTGCTTGTTCTTTTATTTTACATTCTATAAGTGATTTATGCTTTTTATCTGATCTTCTGAAAGCTATATTTTGGAAGATAAGTGCAGCTACCTGGTTCTGTGTGATTACTTCCTCAGGAGCAGTTGTGCTTGCAAATTTGTTGTCGATCTGTTTTCCGTTTCTGCTGTTAAGTTAATCATTTCACAAGGAAGCATGATCTCAGTTTCTCAATTTATTTTGTGCTGTTTACAGATCAAGAAGCTGTTGGGAACGCAGAACCTTTAAAGCGGCAACGAAGATGGAATTCTGAGAGCATCAAGGTTCCTGAACAGCAAAGCTCTAATCTTACACCCACCACCACACCAAAGGACGGGTTTCAACCGGCTCCTCTCCGACGCAACTTTTCTCGATCTGACTCCTCTGTTGGTGAGGAGGCACCCAAGGAGCGCATCGGTTAGTTAGTTTTCTTTTATTTGGAATATACGTGTCCCCAGGGGCAATTTGTTTAACATCTGACACATTTTTGTTCTATCATTATTACTTGGCAGTTCCACCATCACAAAAACCTCCTACCAATTCTCTCAGAATTGATCGTTTTCTGCGTCCTTTTACTCTGAAAGCTGTCCAAGAACTCCTGGGCAAAACCGGGAGTGTCACCAGTTTTTGGATGGATCATATCAAAACCCATTGCTATGTTATGGTAAGACATCTCTCTGTCTTCTGGACATGTTCGAGTGTGGAAACCCTTTCTTGGGAATGAGAGCATACATCTATTGTTTCTTGTATATTTTTAGTATGTATCTGCACTGCTTGAACTTGCGATGCATTGAAATACTATGTTTTTGCAGTATTCATCTGTGGAAGAAGCTGTGGAGACACGAAATACTATTTATAACCTACAATGGCCGCCAAATGGTGGACGTCTTTTAGTGGCCGAGTTTGTTGATCCTCAGGAAGTTAAAATCCGGGTGGATGCTCCTCCTCAGTCTCTAGCTGCACCTGTCACTCCTAGTATGGCTGCACCTGCACCTGCACCTGCACCTGCCCCACCCATGTTGCAGCCACAGCCCTCTCCCCGTCAACAGGTTTCTAGGCAGCAGCTTCCACCTCCAACTTCCCTTCCACTTCCACCAGCGCTGTCTAACCCACCCCATGCCAGGGAACGGGTAGATCTTCCTCCACCCCCTCCACTTCCTGAGAAACATGATCCTCCAATTGTCACCCTGGATGACCTCTTTCGGAAAACCAAAACAGCTCCTCGGATCTACTATCTACCATTATCAGAGGAGCAAGTCGCAGCAAAACTTGCAGGACATGGCAAAAACACCAAGCAGTAGGGACTGGGCTATTATTTACCTCCCTGGCTGCTCTTAGGATTATGTTAGATAATGGTAAGATAGCATCACATAGTTGCATCTTTGCAGGTCTGCAGGTGTTGCTTGTAAGAAGGAATTGTTCCAGCCAAGCAGAGGAATGTGGTTCGTTGCTGGACTTGGTTTTTCTGAAGACTGCATGATGTTGAAGAAGCTTAAGTTTTTTTTAGCATTAGAAACTTTTCAACTAAGAGCTCTCTATATGAGTGGGTCGCCCGACATGTGGACATATCTTGTTTTCCTGTTGAACAAGAATTTTAACTTTCCCAATCTTAAGCAGTTGGTTCTAAATTCCTTGCATTGATGTTTTCTATGTGGTCCCTTATGTAGGTTTCTGAAGTTGGTGTATAAATATACCTGCATATCCTTTCCATGCTTTGAAAAACACCAATTCGTTTGGTTCTTCTTTTGAAGATAAACTTTGCACATGAATGTAGAAATCTGGAACGATTATTTGTGTCAACTCTACATTACAATTATAAAATACACCAAAAGAAGTTGATTTACTGTTTCAATTACTATTGTTGCTCTGCGCTTTTAATTATGGAATGCTGTGGTGATTTTCCCTGTTTTGGTTTTTTTTTTTTTATACGCGTGGCCTTGAAGCAGACTCGCGTCGCTGCTTGAGTTTTCTTTTTCTTTTTAATCATCTGAGTGTTTTAAATAGGTCCAACCAGCAGGTTGAGAAGTATCCCAATGTGTATTTTAATATTTATTTTAAATTAATATTTATTTTAATCACCGCCCATTAAATACCTTATAAATCTAGTAGGTATGTAAGACATCACAGAGATGATAAATATGCATGTTAATAAATATGCATGTTAAGAGTGCGAATTTATGACAATAAATTTTCTTTTTTTAATCATCTGAGTGTTTTTTTAAATAGGTCAGCAGGTTGAGAAGTATCCCAATGTGTATTTTTATATTTATTTAAATATATATATTAATATTAAAAATAATTTTTTTAAAATAAAATAATTTTATCTTAATACATTTTAATATAAAAAATACTTAAAGAAACAAATCTTTGACTCCCATTTCCCTTTCTTTTATTTTATAAACGTCGTCGTTTCATTCTCTCTTCTCAAATTAACTTCACTCTATCCCCTTTCTTCGCTGCTAAAATTCTAGGGTTTAAAGATTGAGACTTTCATCAGTTTGGATAGCTGCAGCTGTGCTTTTATGATCGCAAGTTTCTGTTTTCAGTTCACTTTATAAAGGGTCTAGCTTGGTATCTACAATTCAAGTGTTTTCTTTAGGGTTTGGTGGAGGGTATTGTTTAGGGTGATATGAATAGTGCATTTAGTGAACAGATACTTGTAGATAAGCTTTCCAAGCTCAACGGCACCCAGCAGTGTATCGAGTGTATCCTTCTTTTTCTTGTATTTGTAATTAATGAATTCCGCATCTTCTTTTTAGTTTCTTTTTACAGCTAACAAATCGGAAAGCTTTTGTGATGATTTTGTACTTTATGCTGTTTCTGGACAGCCTATTATTTATATTACAAAAAAAGGACAGTGCATAGAGTCTATTTTGATTTTCTAATCTATTCCAAGGTCACTGTTTGGTGTACTTTGTATTGATTCCTTTTCATTTGGTATTTCTGCTTTAATGTTCATGATGAAGTTAGAGGAATGGTTCGGACATGTCTATCTCTGACTATTCCTGTTTCTTACCAAAATTGTTGAGTAATTGTTTTGATTATGTGTTGACTTTGTATGCGTGCTACCTTAACTTTATTGCATAGCTTTGTCTCGGTGGTGTATACATCACCGTAGCAAAGCAGAATTAGTTGTTGAGACATGGAATAAACAGTTCCACAACTCAGACATGCTCAAGAAAGTACCTCTATTGTATCTTGCAAATGACATCCTTCAGAACAGTAAGCGGAAAGGAAATGAATTCGTTGCGGAGTTTTGGAAAGTTCTTCCTGCAGCGCTAAAAAATGTAGTTGAAAAAGGTGATGATCGTGACAAGAATGTCGTCTCTAGATTGGTAAGTTTTTATTTTTGTTGGGGCAGCTGATTCAAACTTTACGACACAGCACCATTTTTTCTGTATAAAAAATGTGCTCATAGAACTATTGGAATGCAAAGGGGTGCTATTGTGGATGTGGAACATAGTTAATTAACGATTATCTTATATTTCTCTGTCAGTCTCTTTTCGAGCAACGCCTTATTTATTGCCAGTCCAGGATTTTTTCAATCCTCATTTAGTTGGATTTGTTACATGTAATAACATGGCTGATAAATAAAAGTGCATCCTATGCCCAAAAATAACATGGGTGGAAACAAAAGGTAACTGAATGTGATTATATGTTAGTTGAGCATCGACAGATGTATAAGATGCCAACATGATTTTGTTGATGTGCTTATTGGTGTAGTATCTCTTAAGAAGCCAGAGAGGTGATTAAGATTACTGGACTTGTGTTAACGTGATCACCAGGTAAATATATGGGAAGAAAGGACAGTATTTGGGTCACATGCCCGGAGCCTCAGAGAGGTAATGCTTGGAGAAGATGCACCTCCACCCTTGGAGCTCAGCAAAAAACGTTCACGCACTCTGAAAAATACAAAGCGAGATTCACGATCCATTAGAACGGTTGGACCAAGGACCTTGTTTCTCCTTTTCTTCTATTTGGTTTAATGTGCTTGCATTGTTTATGTATTGTCATCCTCTTTTTTCCTGATCTTTTATCTCACTGTTGTGTCATTGCTCCGGGAACCAGAAATTTTCTATTGGAGGTGCTGCTGAAAAAATATTATCTGCATTCAATTTGATGGTTAGTGAGCAGCCCAATGAAGAGGCAGAGATGAGGAATTGCAAGTCTGCAGTTCGTCATGTGAGGAATATGGAGAAAGATGTTGATATTGCCTGTAGTAATAACGGTAAGAGAAATGAACTTGAAGTTCATATAGAGACAATTAAAGTGGTTTCTTGGGAATGTTCCCCAGCTTTTCAGACATTACATGTTTCTCCTGAAATGCTTTCACAGCCTGAGTTTTGACTTTCAAAATTTGTGGGCCTCTGAAGCACAATTCTTTTTGCTTAGATAAAGATCCAAAACGAAAAACATTGGCTAAGGAGCTAGAGGATAATGAGAATCGTTTGAAACGAAGTATTGAGAAACTTAAATCAGCTAAAGCAAGTAGAGCAGCACTTGTCTCTCAGTTAAAAGAAGCTCTACAGGAACAGGTATCTGATTGACTCATCACCTTCACTTGCTATTTGAATGTCAATTATCAGCCTTTGCACAGTTTGCCTTTATATGGAGTGTTTGGTCAGAGAGGATCTATAGAAAATCTGTGATAAAACTGTTTTTGGTCTCATTTCAGAGCAAAGTTGCTGGAGATTTTATAGATTTTCTCCAGCAGTTGTTGAGCATGATTGAAATGCCCTTCTCTATTAGTGTTATTTTCTAGTAGAGGAGGATGTCTTGCCCTCCTTGTATTCTTCTATGGATATTTTCCATTGTTTTTGTGAATAAATGAGATACACATGTTTTTGAAATTCTGTTCGCTTTAAATTTTACTCGTTTATTCATTTTTATGTTTCAAGGAATCTGAACTGGAGGGAGTTCGGACTCAGATACAGGTATGGATTTTGCACTTCCTGAGCCTTGAACATTTATTCTGTTTTCACTTATTTTTTGCTGGGTTTTGATGGTCAAAAGGACATATAGTAGAATGTGCATTTATGTCACTGTGTCAATCTTGATGATTTTTTTTTTCCTGATTGAATATCAAGATAGTACATTTATGCTATGATACACGTTCTAGTTAATTGTTAGCCTTTATGAATGCTAAATGCCTTTTATGTGATCTAATTATACTTGCTTGGCTGCTGACATCTATTGAAACCAGAGGCAAGGCCACCTTATAACTAGGGGTGTCAATTGACATCCCCCAATTAGGAAACATTGTTAGAAGTATGTTGTCATATTGCTAAAATTTAAGGTTTTTTAAGGTCATGTATCAAAATGGCTTTATAGCTGAATTAAATTGTATGGGGTCATTTTAGGAGATTTGCCTACAAAAATAATTAAGTACTATTAAATGAACATTAAATTGGTGTTTTTCTATCTTTTTCAAGCATTTTACCTTGTATAGGATATACAAAATCACACTTTCCTTTAAAATTTAGTGATAAAAAATTCATTAACATAAAAGAACCTTTTCTAATCTAAAAATTTAGTATCATCTTATTTACCAAATTCAATTATGCTTTTTTTTTTTTTTTTAGAATATATATCATGTAGTCAGCTTAAGTTCTTGAAAAGAAGTCATCGCTTAACTACATGATATATATTCTTAAAAAAAAGCCTAAATGAATTTGGTAAATGATTAAGGTCCACTCTTCTTTTTAGTTCTCCATTTCTTTCTGTTCTTTAAAGTATTTTCTTTCAAATAAGATTTTAAACCTTGATCTCCAAATTAATGAACTGTTAATTCAATTCTAAATAGTTTATTTTTTATAAGATATTATTTACTTTTATTTGCTGTCTATTTCATACGTTATGTTTGTTTTAATTACATACTATTTATTAAGGAATTGGTTTCTTGACAACTTGATGTTTTAAGTTGATTATCTATTATAGACAAGCATCAAAGATCCTTAATTGATCCTGCTGGAAAAAAAATTCGGGCATGTCATAGGTTGAAACTGTTGTCATGGTTAGTTGGTAGTCATATAATTTCTGGAAATGTAGATGTACAAGACTTAAGTTGTATCATAAATACTAGCCTATAAACATGATGAGTTAGGGCGAACATTTGCCAACAACTGTTGAAGGCATTGATAATGCTTAGTTGAAAATTCATACCTTCTGTTACTAGGTATTCTAGAGTTCGAGTGAACTTACTAATGGTGGATCCTGGATATCCTTTCTACTCTGATTAATTTGGAGGAGCATATTTGTTGATATGCCACTGTATGAAATGCAAAAGATTTTGCCTGTTCTTTATACCCTTGATTGAACCAACAAACCTTTAATTTTTTTGTTGTTTTAAAACCAACGCCAGTCTTTACATTCTCTTTTAACTCTTTGTTTTTTGGATGCTAAATTAGTTTACCTTTTCATATACCCACAAAGAAAAACTTTGGCCTGCACATTCTCGTAACACTGGCATATTCAATGAATTTTCACAATTTTGGGTGTTTTAAAGATCAGTATGCTTTTAAGCCGATTTGAAATGTGGGGCCCTGCAGATGCAAGAGGTTTGATAAGTTGTGATCTATCTACCAAGCAGTGCTACTCAGAAATCCTAATCCCAGTCATCTTCAGTAATCTAGACTCTTGTTTGTCATCGACAGGGCTATATCTTAGTGTTGCGATGATTCATGGAGCAGTTGTTTTACTTATTTTGTCAATTTCAGGTCGCACAGGCACAAGTAGAGGAAGCCAGCAAGATGCGAAGGCGGCTTAATGGTGAAGTATCAAAAGCATCTAGTACAACTACAGTACCAATTGATTCAAATGCAAAAGCAGGACAAACACCCAAGAGGACAGCTGCAGCTATTGCTGCGGAGGTTGCAGAGAAGCTTGCAGCTTCCTCCTCTTCTCAAATGATAATGCACGCTGTTCTCTCTACATTTGCCGCTGAAGAAGCAAAGAATGCTCCAAAACCTGAAACCTCTTTACCTGTTTCGGATCCAAATGTTTTTATGCTAGCTCAGCCACTTACAGCTCCAACAACACATTCGTACCAGTCAGTTTTGTTGACCCAACCTACAATGCAGATCCAGACTCCAACCACTCAATCTCAATTTCACATTCTTCCCAACCCATCCTCTCAGCCTTATATACAACCAGGGGGAGGGATTGCAGCCCCGTATGCTTATGGTAACTTTTCTGTGATGCCTCCAGGATCACCCCCACCCCCACCCCCACCCCCTAAGGAACGACTAAGGGATTGCAGCCCCGTATGCTTATGGTAACTTTTCTGTGATGCCTCCAGGACCACCCCCACCCCCACCCCCACCCTATAAGGTTAGTCAAACCATGCCCTTGGCTCAACAACCATCGCAAATGCCTCAGCAGCAACCGTTACCAGTGGCACAACAGGAGGCCCCAATAAACCAGAAACAACCCAGGTCTTTAACTCAACAAACCCTGGGTGCTAATTTCAGACCTCAACCACCTGGATTGGAGTACTATGGCCACCCATCTCATTCTTAGTGAAAAATCGTACTTTTAGGTAGCCAGATGTAATTATCTTGTTTCCAACAGAATGAGTATCTTGAGTAATTTGAAATTTAGTTCGTGCAAATTGTTCTCGCAAAGGCTCCTGCACACAGAAATGTGACAAGAAGTACAAATAACTCGGCTGGTAAGCACAGATTCTTAATTATTGAGAAATCATGATTGATTATCCCTTGAATACTTGTCGCTTGATATGACGATGTACAGGCATGCAAAAGAGACTGATGAAAAATGTTAGAAGTTAAAACTGAGTAACAAGCATGACATACAACTATATATGCTCGTTGAAAGAGAGAAGCATGGAGACAACGGAATATCGAGAACCTCTTGTACAGCCCCTTCTTCCAGCTGCAGTGACAGATATCCATGGGAAAAGCTAAACGACCTGCTCCTTTCTTTTTCGCCATCCTTTGCAAGTATAGTTGTCAGATTCAAGGCCTCGATTATAGATCTAGTTGGATTGACCCAGGAGAGATCAAACATTGAACATATATAAGTATATTAACTGTCAAATTACTTTGTAATTACATCCACAGTCGATCGATAATTGCCTATACGAAGAAAAAATAGTTCAATAATTCGAACCCAACATGCCACTTATGCTTTTCAATGTGTTATCATTAAATATAATATTAAATTAAATATAATATTAAAATCAATTTATATCTTTAATGAAGCAACGGGTTGATTCACATGCTAAAGTGTTTGTTCTTTTTAAATAAAATTTTGAGTTAGAGTTTTGTGAGTAAAATATATTATCATTGAGAGAATTTTATTTTTTAGTATATTAACCCGGCTTGATCGGATTAATTGAACTCTAATAAACTTTTAAGTAATAAAATTAAAAATTAAAAAGAAAACGAAAACTTTTATTTTTAAGAGAAGGCAGCAAGGATTTTTCATGTAAATCCGAAGATAAAAACTACTTTGACCATCTTTCGAAGATGGATCCAGGAACAACATTGATCGCATAATCGAGGCCTGAGTTCCAGCCTGCATTTAACCAGGATAATTCCTTACTATTTTCCTCTCTGATCACATGATTATTATCATATCAAGAAATCATCTTATTCAAAAACTTAAATAGATGCGAGACTTTAAAAATAATTGTACACTACTTTCTAACATGATTCATATGAATAAATCACTTCAACTGTCTAGCATGTTAGTTATCCATGTAACTCTGTTATTCACTGGTCTTTGGATGGATGTATCAGAACCCAATGCTTTGTTTTTGCAGCATTGGTCAGTGGAAGAAGCCATTGAGACACCAAATGTTGTTTATAACCTTCAATGGCCACCAAATGGAGGACGCCTTTTGGTGGCCGAGTTCGGTGACACTCGGAAAGTGAAAATGCTTGTGGATGCTCCTCTTCAGTCTCCAGCTGCGCCAGTCACTCCTAGTGCGGCTGCACAACCTCCGTCCACCCTGCTGCCACAGCCAGCTTTATACTATAGGAAACAACTTCCACTTTCACAGCAACAGTCTATCCCACCCCATGCCGGGGAACGAGTCGATCATCCTTCACCCTCTCCCCTTCCCGAGAAACATATATGATCCACCAATTATGGAAAAGTTGACAGTTAAGTCACCCTTGTATATTGTCACTCTATACATGAGATCTTCACCTCAGACAGCTACTCGAGTCACTCTGGACGACCTCATTCGGATCCTCAACCGAATTCCTTGGCATGGTCAACATGTTTTAAATAAAGCATCGTGCTGACTCTAAAGATATAATATCCAAGTTTCAGCCTAAAATCACCCTTCACAGTCACATTTTTTTTCTTACAAGAACAATACCATTGATGTGGTAAATCCTGATGACCTGGACACAATTTTCTCCATGGCCTTTGCCTTCGCTTAAGAACATAATTTGATTTCCCACATTACTTAAAAAACAAATTGTAGGGATGGAATTAGACTAATTTTATCTTCGAGGACTAGCAGATGGAAACAATAATCAGCACATGCGAACTGCACGTGGGCAAGCAAGACATTTATTAGCGAACGAAACACACAAGCCCTAGTGCTCTGTGCATCTGCCGTCAAGCTTCTAGGGTTTCTTTCAGCTTCAGATTCTAAATCTCAATAAACCCTAAGCGCTGTAAGCTTTGTTACGCTCTCATTGCATCTCAATAAGGCAAATTCTTCTATTGTTAACTTAATTTCCCATCAAACTCTTATTTTTTCCAGGAAAACAGCCGAACAGCATCAAAATGGTCACAGCCAAGAAAACTGTAATCTCTTCTCTTCCATTTCCTCTTAATTTCACTTGTTTCTTTGTTTAATTGAAAATTTGATTATTGATTATTGATTTTGTATTTTAATTTTTTTGTTGCTGCTGTTGTCAATTTTATAGAAGAAGACCCATGAGAGCATCAATAACAGATTGGCTTTGGTGATGAAGAGTGGAAAGTACACTCTTGGTTACAAAACTGTGCTTAAATCTCTAAGGAGCTCCAAAGGTTTTATTTATTTATTTAACATTACTAACTTTTCATTTCTGTATCTGAGATCTTAATTTTGATTTTTTTTTGTTTATATTTTAATTTGGGGTTATTTGGTGATCGATATTTATGCAGGAAAATTGATTCTATTATCAAACAATTGCCCACCTTTGAGGAAATCCGAGATTGAGTATTATGCTATGCTCGCAAAGGTTGGAGTGCATCATTATAATGGCAGTAAGTTCTTGTTCCCTTTTTATGGGCTTTTATGGTTTTTTTTTTTTTTTGCGTCAACATCTATTATAGATAGAGAACGGTTTTGGTCTAGTACTAGTATTCATGCTATAACTTTAATGCATTCATATTAGTGGATATCATGCTTGTGATTACAATGCTGTAATGAATTTTGCTTGGTTTTATCTATGCTGAGACATCATGATTTTGTTTATCGAGATGATGCTCCCTTTTTTTTTTTACTTTTTTATTTAAAAGATTTTGCAACCTCGAGTCCTTGACTGCGTCTAAGAGTTTGAATTTGATCGAGCCGTTACTGAACTTTCAGTCTGTGCAGTCTCATTATTATATCATTATGTGTAGCCCCTAGGAGTTTGAAGAATTCTTTATTAGATGCATGGAACATATGGCTTATGAAACTTGTGACTTCAATCTGAATTTATGGACCTTTGACAAATCTATGTTGGGAAACTTACATGGTTTTGAGACAGCATATAGACCAACTCTAGTCATCTTGCATCTTGTTACTGTTTGCCATTATCTCTTGATTTTGTTGTGCCTCGGTACAATAGCTAGTTTATACATTGAGTTATCTAGGTTTCACATGTTTTTGGGAAAAACTCATGTAATCCATGAGTACCCGCCATCCATTTAATATTAACCACATGGGCAAGTTGATATAGTCACTTTGAATTTGATATGCTTTTCATCTCCGTTTTTATATTTTGTTTTCATTTTGTTAAATCACTTAGTATCAATTTTAACATGATTGTCAATGTGTGTTTGGCTTCATTTAAGAGGATGTTGTGCTGAATGATGAGCACCCCTGGAATATTGGAGTTTCCCCCTATATTTGTTGCAGGACACCTGGAGTTTGGAAATAATTGTCTGGCCTTGAACAATCAAATGATTTTGATTTTCTTACCTGTAGCCATAGGCAGGCTATTTTGCCATGTTTTAGCACTGTTGATTTTGAAACTGCGCTCTTCTTTCCCTCGCCTCCTTCATGCCCCCTTTTTCCTTTTTGCAGACAATGTTGATTTGGGAACTGCTTGTGGCAAGTACTTCCGTGTATCTTGCTTGAGCATTGTTGATGCAGGTAGTGCATTAAAAGATTATTATGTCTAGAACTGTATATTTTGGCATTATGTTGATGCCATTGACATTTTTCTGAATGCCGCTCTTTTCTTTTGTGTTACAGGTGATTCTGATATCATCAAGACAGTCCCTGGTGATCATTAAGCAGGTCATTCTTCCAGTCCTGTTAATTTACCGCAGAGATTTTTTTTCCCCTTCCAACTTTAGAATAGTTTGGAAACTACAACAATTGTCAATCCTTCAGTTTGGATTTTATTCCCGTCTGCTGTGCACTCAAGTGGCAAGTTTTGATTCAGATATTTGATACAGCAAGCTTTCTGTTATGAACCACTAGTTTTCTGAAATTACCCATCCAGATATGGCTCCACTTATGCACCGCACGATTTTGGCGTAGCAGTAAAAAAATTGAAAATGTAGTTGATTCGCTATTATATTCTTGGTTGTGAGTTCGTGAGTGTTTTTTACCTTTTGGTAGCTCTTGATTTTGGACATGTGCATGGTGAGTTAGTGATTTGGTTCTACCATTGTACACTGTTTTCATGTATGAAATGTATGAAATGATTTTGGCTTTATGCTTGCTTGAAAATGTATGAAATGATTTATTTTTTTAGATTTTTCTTTGTTATTTTTAATATAAATATATTAAAATAATCAAAAACACCAAAAAAACATCAAAACGATTTGTCACAAGAGCATCTATAAAATCATTATAAGGTGATATCTAGATTTATCAAAATAATTTTTTATATATATTTTGAATTGTTTTTAATTTGTTGATTTTAAAAATAAAAAAATATTATTTTTAAATGAAGTTAATATATGATCACACATGCACCTTCACATCACAATAATATCAAAATATTATTTTTAAATTAAGAAGTTAATATATGATCACACATACACCTTCACATCACAATAATTGATAATTTGGATGGTATAGTTTAATTAGTTAATTTTAGATTTATTTTTTTTAAATTATTAATTTAAGCATTGTAAATTTTAGAATCAATAAAAATTTCTTTATTTATTAATTTTGAAATCCTGAAAGATTAATCGATAATGGATAAACTGTTCTGAATACATGAAGTAATACAAACAAAAATAATTGAACAATCTGATATATATATATATTTCAAGAGTGATTATTATTCTTGAAATGTTCATCTACTTGCCGATGGAGTCTTTTCAATTTCTGGAGGGACTCATTAAATCAAATCAATTACATCATAGATCCACACATCTTCAATTGAGATCAAGAAAAGATTAAAAGTTGCACAGGATGATACAGAGTGGGTTCTCGCGAATCATTTTCATTTCCTTGCTGCCACAACTCCCTGCCTCCGTCCCTCCATATATATATATACACACACATACGCGAGTACTGTTCATAAAGCTTGAATAGCTAGTAAGTTGCGGAGCAACAGTACTGTTTTTATTTTAAAAAGTAATTATTAAATCTTAAATTTATTCTCTAAATTTAAGTTTCTATTTACATGATTATTAATTTAAAATCTATAGGTTAATTAAAATATATATAAACTAATTTAATATCTATATTAATTAAAAAAAAACAATACTATGTTTTTCCCCTTAAATATGAGTCGGAATGACCGAGGTTACTTCTTGGAATTCAACTTTTAAAAAAGACACCTACATGAAAAAAGAGAATATAAAATCATGATATATAAAAAGTAATAAAGAATATCTCACTTGAGTTTTTTTTTTATATTTTAAGTATTTTGAATAAAATAACTAGTGGAATATTACTAATTGTTTATAATAACTAAGGCCTGTGTGGTTTTTTTAAATAAAAAATGATTTTTTAAAAATGAATTTTTTAATTTTTTTTATGTTTGTTTAAAAAATAATTTTTGATAACAAAGAAAATTTTAATTTGATTTCTAGTAAAGTATTTTTTTTTATTTTAGACAAAAAATGCTTTTTAAAATTACAAAAAAATAAAAAATATCTTATTATTTGTTAATTATATCATATTTGATTCTTAATCTTTTGATTACTATATATTTTATTTTTAATATTATTTTTCAATGTTATCCATTCAAATTTAATTTAATTGATTTTTATATTAATTTTAGTTCTTATTTTTTTAGTTTTTATTTTTTATTTTCTTACTTAAAATCTTTTTACCTATAAGATTTGATTTTTATTCATTTTATTAAAATAATTTATGATTTTTTTTTAATTTCATTATCTTTTAATTTTTTAATTTATCATATTTTATTTTTGTTTTTCTATTGTTATTTGTTTTATTTGAAATAATTCATGAAATTTTATTTTTTTCAATTTATCATCTTTTAATTTTTTGTATGTAAGATTTGATCCTTATTCTTTTAATAAATATTTTAAAAAATTAAAAAATATTTTTCAGTTTATTTTTGGATATAATTAAACACTAAAAAATATTTTTTAATTTATTTTATATGACATTATTAAATATTAAAAAATAACTTATTTTTTAAAATTTACTTTTTATAAAACTCTTTTCAATAAAAATAAAACTTTCAATAAAACAAATAAAGCTAAGTTTAATTTAGTTCAATAAGCAATCGAACCATTATTTCATTATTTTTTGATTTTTTTTAAATTAAACTTTTAACATTTTGATTTTTTTCTAGTATTAAAATTAAATTTTAAAAAATAAAAAAATATTATTTTAATATATTTCAAAAAAAAAAACTTGAAAACACAATTTTTATCGATTTCCTAAACAGACATAAAAATAACAAACAAACAATTACATTAAAAAAAGAAGTGAAATCTATTGGATTTCCGTAACTTTTGCCAAATGGCCCAAACCTCAGCACCTCTCTCTTTTCTGCAACTATCTCTATCCTTGTTTTATTATCCATGTTTTATTTTAATTCACATAAATTTTTGTTCTCTTTTACATGAACCTGTTTTAGGGTTTTGCCAATGCCAGGAAAAGCAAAAACCTTAAATACCATTTCCCTTAATTTTTATCTTCTACAACGTTGTCGTTTCACTCCGCCCTTTCCCTCTCACTTTTCAATTTTTATGGCTTGTTTTTCATTCTACTTCATTCTATCGTTTCTCTCCCTTTTCTTCTACGCTAATATTTTAAGGCTTAAAGATTGAAACTTTCACGTGGCTAGCTGTAGTTCACATTCATGATTGGAAGTTGTTGTTTTCAATTGGATCTATAAAGGGTCTGGCCTGGTTTCAAGAATTGAAGTGTTGTCTTTTAGGGTTTGGCGGAAGGCATTGTTAAAGGAGATATGAATGGTACATTTAGTGAGGAGACGCTTGCAGATAACCTTTCCAAGGTCAATGGTACCCAGCAATGTATTGAATGTATCCTTCCTTTTTCTTGTATTTTTAATTAATGAATTCTGCAGCTTGTTTTCAGTTATTTATATGCCTAACAAATCTGAAACTCAAAGTGAATTGTTTTATATATTATATTGTTTCAGGACAATCATTGTTTATATTACCAAAAAATTGGACAGTGCATTGAAAATAGTGTTACCAATTTATTTGATTCATTTTCATTTGGTACTTCTGCTCTAATGTTAATCAATTTAGAGGAATGATTATGTAACGTGCATATGCATTGAAAATAGTTTCTTACCGAAATTAGTGAGTAATTATTTTGATTTTCTGTTGACTTGGTTTGCATGTTACCTTAACTTTATGGTATAGCTTTGTCGCGCTGGTGCATAGTTCACCGAAGCAAAGCAGAATTTGTTGTTGAGGCATGGGACAAACAGTTCCGCAGCTCAGATACGCTCCAGAAAGTACCTCTATTGTATCTTGCAAATGACATCCTACAGAACAGTAAGAAGAAAGGAAGGGAATTTGTTAATGAGTTTTGGAAAGTTCTTCCTGCAGCGCTAAAAAATATAGTCAAGAAAGGTGATGACCGTGGCAAGAATGTCGTCTCTAGGTTGGTAAGTTTTTATTTTGTTGGGGCAGCTGATTCAAACATCATGACACGGAACACCTTTTTTGGTTTCCTGCATGAATATGTCATAAAACTACCGGAGAGCAAAGCATTGCTATTGTGAATGTTAAGCATCATAATCAATTAGCGATTGAGCCTAAGAGTCCTTTCTTCAACCTATTTTTTTTTTAATGTATTTCTCTTTGTCAGCCTTTTGTTTTGCAATGCCTTATTTATTGCTAGTCTAGGAATTAATCAATCAACATTTAGTTGGACTTGTTGCGTGCATCTTATAAAATATAAATAAACATGCCTCGTATGCCAAAAATAGCTCGGGAGGGAACAAATGGAAATTGGATGTGTTTATATGTTAGTTGAGTGTCAAAAGAAGTATGAGATGCCAATATGATGCCATTTACATGCTTAATGGTGTAGTATGTCCTAAGAAAGTCGGAAAGGTGATTAAGATTATTGAACTTGTGCGCACATAATCACCAGGTAAATATATGGGAAGAAAGGACAGTGTTTGGGTCACGTGCTCGGAGTCTCAAAGAGGTGATGCTTGGAGAAGATGCTCCTCCACCCTTGTAGTTGAGCAAAAAACGTTCACGCTCTGTGAAAAATACAAAACGAGATTCACGATCCAGTAGAATGGTTAGACCAAGGATCTTTCATTGTTTCTTTTTGTCTTCTATCTGTTTTTATGTGTGTATTGTTTACATATCTTCATATTCTTTTTTCCTGATCATGTGTCCGACTGTCATGTCAATACACTGGGAACCAGAAATTGTCCATTGGAGGTGCTGCTGAAAAACTAGTATCAGCATTTAACTTGGTGGTTAGTGAGCGGCCCAATGAAGAGGCAGAGATGAGTAATTGCAAATCTGCAGTTTGTCGTGTGAGGGATATCAAGAAAGATGTTGATATTGCCTGTAGTAATAATGGTAGGAGAAATGAACTTGAAGTTCATATAGAAAAAGATTAAAGTGGTTTCTTGGAAATGTTCCACAGCTTTTCTGGCATTACATGTTTTCTCCCGAAATGCTTTCACAGCCTGAGTCAGTTTTGACTTTCAAAAGATGTGGGTCTCTGAAGCGCAATTCTTATTTCTCAGATAAAGATCCAACACGGAAAACTTTGGCCAAGAAAGTGGAGAATGAAGAGAATCTTTTGAAACGAAGTATTGAGAAACTTAAATCAGTTGAAGCATGTAGGGTAGCGCTTGTCTCACAGTTAAAAGAATCTTTACAGGAACAGGTATTCATCACCATCACTTGTTATTTAAATGTCAATTATCAATTAATACACAAATTGCCATTATATGGGGTGTTTGGGCAGAGAAGATCTATAGAGAATCTGTGATAAAAAAAATTTTGGCCTCTCTATAGAGCAAAGCTGCAGGGGCTTTTAATGGAGTTTATCCTGCCAGATGTTCAGCATGACTGAAAAGCTCTTCTCTATTAGTTTTCTTTTCCAGTAAAGGCGGATGTCTAGCCCTCGTATTCTTCTATGGATATTTTCTGTTGTGTTTGTGAATGAATGAGATACACATGTTTTTGCAGTTCTATTCACTTAAAGTTTGTCTTATTGATTCTTTTTTTTTTTTTTTTTATGTTCCAAGGAATCTGAACTGGAGGAAGTTCGAGCTCAGAGGCAGGCATGGATTTTGCACATTCCGAGCCTTAATTTTTTTTTTTTTTCTGTTTTCATTTGTTCTTTTGAAACGTGAAAGATTTTTGCCTGTTGTCTATACACTTTATCAAACCAATAAACTTTTGATTTTGTGTTGTTGTAAAACCAACATCAGTCTTTGCATTATCTATCGAACCTTGTTTTCAGAAGCCCAAATAGTTTACCATTTGCATTACCGATGAAGAAAAACCTTGGCCTGCGCATTCTTATAACACTGGCATAGTCAATGATTTTTCTCAAGTTTGGATGTTTTCAAGGCCAATACGATGTATCTTCCTAGCATTGCTGCATAGAAATCCTAATCGAAGGCCTCTTTGCCCGTCTAGACTCTTGTTTGTCCCCATCAGGGCTATATCTTAGAGTTATGATGAATCATGGAGCAGTTGTTTTATTTAATTAATTTTTTTTTTGTCAATTTCAGGTCGCACAGTCACTAGTAGAGGAAGCCAGCAAAATGCGAACGTTGCTTATTGGTGAAGAAGTATCTCAGGCATCTACAGTAACTACAGTACCAGTTGATTCAAATGCAAAAGGAGGACAAGCACCTATGCACGCTGTTCTCTCTACTTTTGCAGCTGAAGAAGCAAAAAATGCTCAATTAACGAAGGCCCCAACATTGTCAAATTCATATGCATCCATGCCCATCCAATCATTGTCAAAACCGGAAAACTCATTGCCCGTATCAGATTCAAACGTTTTGATGCCAGCACAGCCACTTGCTGCTCCAACAACACACTCATATCAGCCAGTTTTGTTGCCCCATCCTACTATGCCGAACCAGACCTCAACCACTCAAGCTCAATTTAACCCATCCTCCCAGCAATATTTACAGCCAGCAGGTGGGATCATGACCCCATATGCTTATGGTAACACCTCTCCCTTACCCCCAGGACCACCCCCACCCCCGCCCTCACCCTACCAGGCAAGTTCAATGGTGCATATGGCGCATCAACCATCACAAATGCCACGGCAGCAACCATTATCATTGGCACAGCAGCGGGCCATTATAAACCAGCAACAGCCAATGTCTTTAACTCAACAAACTCTGGGTGCTAATTTCAGGCCTCATCAACCACCTGTAATGGAGTACTATGCCCACCCTTCTCATTCGTAAGAGAAAAAAACGTACTTTTAGTTAGGTAGATATAATTAGATCAGTGTATAAATGCCTGCATATCCTTTTGATGCTTGGAGAAACAATGTAATGTCGTGCCAGTCGGTTAGGTTTTGTTGGTTTACTGAAGTAACTTGTGGTTGCGTATAAAATGATGAAAGAAGGTTGGTAGATTAATCTTTTCAGTATAAAATTGAGAACCAGGGAACTCAAAAATCAGATGCAGATCAAGCAATGGCCGAAACTCCAAAGAAAAAGCAAGCAAATTGCACAGCATGCATGTTATTGAAATCCTGCTACATGTGCTCGGGAACTCGTATTCTCAGATGGAAGGAGTTTCAATCATCAGCTGAATATGTGAAGATCTTTTGGACGATTCTCATTGATTGGGTTTTTGGCTCCCAAAAACAGAGAGAATGATCCGAATATTTACTCAGCACCTGGGGGGTATCAACCACCAAATTCAGATTTCACACTTCGCTGCGTTCCAAACAGGGGTTAGCAAATTAATTTTTTGTTTGGTTTAAAATTATAATTTTGTTATTGATATAAAAAATAATTTTTTTAAAAATATTAATTTAATACATTTCTGAAAAAAAAAAACTTTAAAAAACAACTTTCATTATATTACAAATACCCTATTAAGCTATCCATTGAGCAGTTACTCATTTGGTAGGGTTTTTTTGGCAATTGAAACTTGAAAGAGAGATTGAAAGGGGAAAGATTTTGAGGGCCTTTATAGGAAGAGGCTGAGAAGAAAAAAAGTGAGGCAGTCCTCGTTGTTAACAACGTGTATGCTTAATGTTAATGGTACTGCCATTTCTTCGGGAACTGTACGCATACTAGTTTTAATATAGAAGAAGAATTACAATATTATCTTTTTAATTAAAAAAATTATTTATATTTAGTAAAATAAATTTAAAAAATAGATGAGTTATTCCATTGTGAAAGATTTGTTAATGCTAATTAAATATTAAATTGTTAAGCCAATATCATATTTTTTAAGTTTGAAGGGAAAATCACAGCTAATTCAATCAGGTCCAGAGATTTGTTTTAAAGTTTGAATCACATTCATTTCCAATTTTGTACGTATATCAGTTTATTAGGAATAATCGGCCTGTGTAAACTCAAATATGTCTAGAAAAGCCTTTTGTTTTTCAATTGAATCCTTGTTATTCAGAATTGTCAATTCAATAAAATCCCAGTTCCTTAATTCTTTCAATTACACCCTTATTATAACAATTAAACCTCGTTTCTTATCACACAAAGAAGTATTTCTATTACAGAAAGCCGGGAAGGAGGAGCTCAATGTCGAGACATTTTGAATAAAAAGTACAATTCAAACTGATTTCGATTTTACTTAACGATTTGAACTAAATCTTGGTGTGGAATTGGTTTCAAACATGCTTTTGAATACTTGCCTTGCGATACAATCTTTAACATAAAGTGGCAAATGATACATGATCGACAAGATAGTAGAGAATTGGCCAAAGGAAAACCATGCTGGTGGGTTTTTCGTGAGCACAGTAGCAACCGTCTTCTTCGCAAACTCTTCGGTGGGGGTGGTCTTAGGTCCCTGGAAAAGGCAAGCCCTGTTCCATATAGCTGCTTCAAATGGCTTGTATAGCCTCCACTCAGGCATATGGTTGTAGCTGGATATGGCAGAAATCCCGATGTTTGATTTAACAGCTCCAGGAACAACATTGATCACCTGGATCCCAAAAGGCCTAAGTTCCAGCCTGCATTTAACATAAATATTTCCTTACTTCGTTGTTGATATACCAAAGTTATGTTGTTCCCAATCTGAGGTTTAAGAAGATTAATTATAGATTTGAGCCATAGTTAATGAAAACTATGTTAACAAATCCTCTACCCTACGCATTAGTTGATGTTTATAGAAGACTGGCGACTTAATTTAATATGATAATATCATGCTGGAGTTGTCACTGCTGTTTGAACTCCTTGTTACTATTAGATACGTGCATACACCAGCCAGACGATTGATGGGAGAAGGTAGGTAACATAGGCATCTCACTACATACAAACCTCATGTTGTCAGTTAGTGAATGAAGAGCTGCTTTGGTTGCAGTATAGACACCAGCCCATGGAAGAGGAGCCAAAACAGAAGCACTTCCAACATTTAAGATTTTCCCCTTCTTCCTAGATGCCATGTGAGGAACAACAGCTTGAACCATCCTCATGGTACCTACATGAATTTGTAACGTCAAAACAACAGGAAAAACAAGATCTTGGTAGTTTTACCAACAGCAAATCAAGTGCTAGCAAGCATGATCAAAGACGCAGGGAGAGTCCTGAAATTCGTAATCACTATTGGAACCCGATCGTCCATATAAACCTTTTCAGAGTAGCTAAAGAACCTATGTAGTATGAACAGATCAGCAAGACATTTATCGAAGTCATAGCCTAGTACTAGGCCATGACATGAACAAAGACATCACATATAACTTACACAAGGAGTGGATTAATCCATGAAGAATTACCTTACAACAATAAACTTGTCATTGCCATATTTCAGGAAGGTTTGTTTATGATTTTATAAGAAAGCTGCACCCTGTGTTCGAGTGAAATAACGAGTATGCAAGCCAGCGCATACAGTCTTTACAAGAAAATCCACAAGTATTCAGTTGCTGATACTAATCTTTATTGCTGAAAAGTCCAAGCAGTTCCGTTCATACGGTTCCTGTCGGCCATGCCGAGACTAATTTAAGAGTGGGATTGCAGTTTCCAATTCCATAGTTTTAAGGCTATCGGACTCTCATTGATTGGGTTTTCGGCACCCAAAAGCAGAAAGAATTCCAGAAAATACATGGATCAATTAAATAAACAAGAGTAAGTTTTGATGAGAAGAAGGTTGCCAAAAACATTGGTATCGAAAGTGTTTTGCGCAGCTGATAAGGGGATCTCAGCAAGCGGGCCAACACATTGAATCCCAGCATTGTTAATCAAAATATCAACTCTGCCATATCTTTCAACAACATTGGACACAACATTCTGCACACTTTCATCAGACAAAACATCCAGTTCTTGGAGATAAAATCTGTTATCTTGATCAAGGTCCCTCATGGAAGTCAATGACCTGGCCGTGGCCACAACAAGGCAGTTGTTAGCAGCAAATTCACGTGCCAAGGCATGACCAATACCACCTTGGGTGCAACCAGTAATTAAAACCACTAGTTGGCCATAGGACTCCATTGAAGTACTCTTTTGGTGGTGGTTTTGTTTGATAAATAGCAGGTTTTGGCAATTGAAGAACTATTGAAAAGGGATGACGTTATTAGGATTCCCATTTTTGGGAGATGCCTTTTATTTTGAGAAGCAATCACGTTCAAACAGAATAGAATTTTCTGATATAAACGGTGCCCGTTCATGAAAGTGATGTTGGCGTTTAGGAAGAACAGTCAGATAGATAGCTATGGTTATGATAATATATTTATTGAAAATAGCAACATCAATACCATTGGCGTTTGTAGCTAACGGTAGTGAGACTAGCATCTATCTAATAGATTGGCCGGCGCTCTCCTACGGATGCCATCAAATTTTTCTTTTTAATTTAAAAATAGAATGCGTAGACATTATTAATGTAGTTTTTTTTTTAATTATAAATTCAACATACATTAATAAAATATATTAAAAATTATATACACCAATAAATATTAAAACAAATTATTGATACCAACTAAAAGCTCAAACATAAAGATTAAAAATATATGCATATTATCATATCCAATGTTATAATACATAAAGCCATCAAATTCCTTGTATTTAATTATATAGAAATATTTTTTTTAAGATTAATAATTTAAATTTCATTAAAAAAACTAATTTCATAGCATATTTCTTCATTTTTTAATTAATATTTTTAATTTCAACAAAAAAAATCTAACTTTCTTCTATGTCATTCAAACAAATCAAAAGTAAGCACAATACATGGCCAATAAAAACTTGAACAATTTGAAGTAAAGATACAAAAGATATCTCTCTAATTAAAATTTCTTTGTAGCATCTTATTATTATCCTAAAATCCAATAATAAAAAATAATATTATGATAATTTTTACATAAAAGTATTAAAAGAATAACAATAATACAACACTTTGAAATTATTATGAAATTTTTTTTTATAATATTATTAAACTCGATGTAGGGGTTTCAATTAGAAAACCTTTGTTTGTTATAAGTTTTAAATTAAATTATATAAAGGTTAATTTGATATGATTTTATTGATTTAATAAATTTAAGAACAATTTAGATAATTAATTAAAATCCAACTTGATTTTTTTTTTTTGCTATTAAAACAAATATATCTTATATCAATCAAGTTAATTTATTAAATTTGTTATTTGATTTATAGACTCAATTAAATTTAATAATTTTATTTGAAAAAAAAAATTATTTCTTATTAGAGTGCGTGCCATATTGGTTAAGAAGATTCTTACATGTGTAGACCATCAAAGGAATTGCTGATATCAGTAGAAAAAACCTGATGCCTTTGCAGACAAGTGCGAGTATATATGCAGTATGGTAGAACGAAACTAAATAGGTTGTTCACCAAGAACTAGAATATATATATATATAAAGAAGAAAATACCGGACCCCATTGCCTTGGCTATTTAGGGGGCTTTCACAGGATAAATAATTGTTGCATTCGCATTGCATAGACTTAATTCACATATTTCAGCTTTTGGCTTACATCTCATGCATGTTCCGTCTCTTTTTAGCCACTTGAACCGCCACCAACTCTAGCAAGAAACTATCAGAAGGATAATGGATAAGATAGAGCACATTACAGTTGCCACAAATGGCATAAACATGCACGTAGCTTCAATAGGGACGGGCCCAGTTATCCTCTTCTTGCATGGGTTCCCTGAACTCTGGTATTCATGGCGACACCAACTCCTCCATCTTTCGTCCCTCGGTTACCGTTGCGTTGCCCCAGATCTTCGTGGATATGGCGACACAGATGCTCCTGAATCAGCTAGCCAGTACACCGGTCTCCACGTCGTTGGTGACCTGATAGGTCTTCTCGACTCCTTTGGGATTGATCAAGTGTTTTTGGTTGGCCATGATTGGGGGGCCATGATCGCTTGGTACTTGTGCTTGCTTAGACCTGACAGGGTGAGGGCCTTGGTCAACTTGAACGTTGCATTCATGGCTAGAGACCCGAAAACTATTAACCCCATGGAGGTCTTAAAGAGTACTTATGGTGAGGATTACTATGCCTGCAGGTTTCAGGTAACAATTGTTCTTTTATTTATTTATTTTTAATTTGTTATCTTTAATTTTTAAAAGGGAGAACCTTCGGTATTGATATTCTGCTATTAGAAATCTAGTATAAAACAATTATTGGTATATTAACCAATAACTTAATTCTCGAGTTAGGATAAATTCTTATATAATAATAACGTTAATAAATATTATTCAATAATTTAAATTCCTTGAATGAGAGGTGCCTATTCTAGTAAAAATCTTTGTACTGTTGTAGGAACCTGGACCTGGAGAGATTGAAAAAGACTTTGCTCAAGTTGCCACTGCAAAAATGTTGAGGATATTCTTTTCAAGTTTCGGTCCGAAGCCCTTAATAGTGCCCAAGGAAACAGGATTCAGAGGCATACCCGATCCTCCATGCTTGCCCCTTGGATTTTCAGAAGAAGATATCAATTTCTACGCCAATAAGTTTAACCAAAAAGGATTCACTGGAGCTTTAAATTATTATCGAGCCATCAATCAGTAAGCTCTAATTATTCCCAACTTATTTAATAATAATGGGAGTTTCCATCTGGATGTTAATAATTAATCTAAGGCTTCCTCGTTTCATATAGATTTTTCGTAAAGCACCTGAACTTTTTAAAATCATCTTCACCACCAATCAACACTTCTGTAGAAAGCATAAAAAATAATAAAAACAATTGTTAAAACTCTTGAAATCTAAAATTTGATCCAAATCAAAACAAATTAACAAATTTTTTTATATCTTCCGCAAATGAGACCTGAATTTCCCAAGATGCTGAACATTGCCATTTCATATGTGGTGGTCATAAGCCAAACCAATTAATTTCTTTCTTCTTTTGTTGCAGAACCTGGGACCTCATGGCACCATGGATTGGGGTAAAAATCCAAGTACCTGTTAAGTTTATTATAGGTGATCAGGACATAAACTACCACCTTCCAGGGCTAAAGGAATACATACTCAACGGTGGGTTCAAGAAAGATGTGCCACGTTTGGAAGAAGTGGTTGTAATGGGAGGAGTAGCCCACTTTCCTAACCAAGCAAGGCCGGAAGAAGTCAGTGAGCACATTTATAGCTTTTTCAAGAAGCTTCAGTTTAGCAAAAATAATCCCAAGGCCAATAGTACTACATCATCACTCAATGGAAATAGAGTCTCGGATCAAGCTCACTTGCATGCCTTGTAAGAGGAATTCCATTTGTTTTTTTGATAACTAAATGATTTCTAATTGTGTTAATTTCGTTTCAATCACTAGACATCATGCAATTTCTTTTCGTTGTCCAGGATTTTCTTTAAGAGAAATCAATGAATATTTTTTTCAACATGCCAATCAAGTGTTTCCCTCTACATATGCATGCGCTTGTGCACAATGAGCTACCCTCAAGCTCGAGCCCAAGCATACTGCCAAATATTCTTGGACTCGATGCACACATCCTAGCTATTTTTAGACTTGATTTTGTGACCTGTACCCAACACTTTTCTTCTTAAAAGTGTAATATATGTGTGTGTGTGTGGGTGTGTGGGTGTCACATATAACATCATAATGATTTTAAAAAAATACAATAAAAAGAATAGATTTCTAACATTGGAAAAATATTTTATTTAAGAAGTCATTATTTAATATTATAATTACTAGGAACCTTAACTAGTTAATAAAAATTTCATAGTATGAGACTAATTACGTTAAATAAAAAATATTAACACTCTTTAAACGTTATGCCTGAAACATGTTGTATTATTGATTCTGTTTTAAATTGCTAGAAGTTTGTTGTTTTATATTATGATAGTTTGCTTATAATATTTTTCACTCTGCGTTAGTGAATATTCGACTATGGATATTTTCAACTATAACATTGGTAAATATCATGTTGTTAAAAAATAAATAAATTTAAATTAATATTTTTATTCTTGACTATTGTATCAATAAATAAACCAATAAAATAAATTTAGTTTTTATACATGTAAGTATTTTTTTTTTGTTTTTTTACATAGCTAAATAAAATAAAATAAAATCGAATCAGTATAGCAAATAAATCAATAAAATAAATTTATATTTTTAAACAATCATATATTTTTCTATTTTTTGGGTGGGTCCATCTCATCCTATATGAGCTATGCTAAACCCTGTCAGCTTGCCTTGGTCATTGGCCGCCAGTAACCTGGCTGGGCAAAGTCACGGCATAATGAAAAACTAATTAAAATTCACAGCAACTGGGTCAAATGATATTGCAAAGCGGGAAGAGAAGATTACCTGGTTCAGGTGCTGTAGTGAAGAGATCATTGGCCAATATTCCCTGCTTTTGTTTCTCGTTCGCCTATCTTTTCTATCTATCTTCTCCTCTGGTCCTTTCTGTGTTTGTTTTTGTTTTGTCTTTTAGTTCGTCTTCTTGGTTCTCTTTTCGTGTTTGTCCTCCCTGTTTTCATTCGTGCTCTCTGTTTTTCTTTGTGTTGTTCTCTTCTCCTTTTTTACTTAGTCTTTCTCTGGTTCTCTTGACTCTCTTTACTCTTTCTCCGTCCATTCTCCTTTTTCGTCTCTGTCTCTGTCTCTGTCTCTAGTCCAGTCTCTTTTTTCGTCTGTGTGTTTATCACCTTTTCGTGGCCTTCTCTGGCTTTTATAAAGCTAGAGAATGGCTTCTGTTCGTGCATTCATGCCTCACGTTCATCTCTGTTTCTCTAAGAAGAAATAGAGGAGCATTAGTCTTGCAATTAATTTCGCAGCCCACGAAAGAGCAACGTGGGGATAATGGGCAGAATGTTAGGGAATCCAGACCCACGATGTACGGATATTTATTCATTAAAGGCTAAGCACACGAACATAATATTTAATGTGGTTCGACAAACCATCTACCTCTATGAAAGATATTTATATTATTAGAGATATAGAAATGATACAAAACAAAAATATGAAGGAGAAAAATTACACCTACTCAAACTCAACTCCTAACTCACACACACTGTTATATATTGCAGTAGGGTTGCTGTCCTTGGTAGCCGTTTTTTCTCTCTTATTCTCATATGTTGCACTCTCATACTATCTCACCTTACTCTCAAATAATACCTCTATTTATAGGCAATAATGGTAAGCAACTTGATCATAAATTATGACACTAATGGTAGCAACATATGGGTTGCACCAACTATTTTTGTCAATGATTGGTGCAACTACCATTGTAGCATTTTGATAATGATAACCCTACTTTAAGGTAGGTTACATAATTTGTTGTCCATTAATGGCAAATCACAATAATCACCCCCTTTGATATTTATATGGGTAATTGTCATTTTGCTTTTTCAGCACAAACTTTCATCTTGCAACTCTTCTAAGCTTACCATTATAAGAGCTTATGTGGCGAAGTTTACAAGTACTCGTCAAACCTTTCAATCATAAAAGTAACCTAAGCATCCCTTTGCTCACTTCAAAGGATCACTTCAACCAGATGGTTTACTTCATCACATCTGAAGAGTGTTAACGCTTGTCTTTAGGACAAACATTCTCCTTTGAGTGTATCAATCATGCTCGGTCCAGAATGATTTTTTAAGCCTCATACTGAGGCTTACAACACCCTCTCAAACATAAATTTCTATTTCCAATTGCGACAATCATTGAGTATTTTAATGTGATTACAAGCTTACTCCTCTTTCAAGAGTCTACTCATCTCATAGTTGCATCTGCCCTCTGTTTCGCCCTAGAAACCATGCTTTACTTCTCCATGAGTCTCACGTTTTTAGTCTTAAGAGTCTAGGTAACTTTCTACTTTTAACCATAGGGGCAACCCATTAAAGGTTTATCTATATCTGTCTTCATACTCTGAGTATTACAATACCATTACCGAGCTCACCACTTTGACAAGAGTCAACTTGTTTCAGGAACCCGCGTATGCCTACTGCTCCAAAATAGCAGTTGCGGCTTAATGCTCCACAAGTCATTCACTTATTGTCCAAGGCAAATGTCTTCTAACTCTTTGATCTTTAGCATGAGGACAATATCCATGAAATTCAATATGGTATTTATCTTCATACTCATCATAGCCACTTAATTGGCTATCCATCTATCCACTCATATCTAGCCATCACATTCGCTCTGGGGTGTTCTGTAATTGGGCTCCTATCATAGCCCTCACACTTTCTTTTGAGGTGTCTTCGCTCGTTATCATGTTGCAGTCTAAATTTGGGCTTATATTGTGGCCCTCACACCTTCCATTTAAGATGTCTTCGCTCGTCGTCATATGGCGGTTTGAACTTGGGCTCATCTTATGGTCTCACACCTTCTCTCTAAGGTATCTTTGCCTTTCATAAACAGTCGCATCCTCCTTCAACTAGGACGCTTCAAAGTGGCTCCAAAAATTCTACTTACCATGTAAATTTGGGAGAGATTACTGTCACTGATCATATAGAAAGAAAGAGATACAGTACACTCCTCCCAATCTTCCATATTGATTTTTATGTTTGGAGTTTCTATGCCTTTCTGCTTGATATCTCCACTCACACTAGTTCTTTTTAGTGTCTTCGCCTTTCATCATAGGTGGTTGCACCCCTTTAATTGGGTGCTTTTGCAATAACTCATTTTTTCATTCTTGCATGCATTAGAAAGGTTCTTACTTGTTGCCTTTATCAAGAGCATAAATCTTGTTGTATAACTTTTCACAATCTCTGCTTTGAGCTTCATTTGGGAACACTTTTTTTTCTTATATTTATCGTCTCATTATAGTTGTCGCACGTCGGAAAATCCACATGGCATCGGCTTCGGCTTGGCCTGGCGATTTTTCTCTATGTTATATTTGTTTGATTTGATCTTGTTGGCGATAAGACCACCTAATATTTAATTAAAGATTACTAGGAAACCCAATTATACTGATCTTGTCAGAAATTCACGATAATAATTAGAAAAAACATGAGATAAACTATTTCATGACTATGATATATTAAAAAAGTTTTAAAAGTTTTACCTTTTCATTATATTATAAAAATACAACTTTCATATAAGTTTGAACTTTCATATAAATTTATACTGATCCAATCAAAATATTAAATCCTTCTTTATTTTTTTAGTCTCATCATAAAAATTTATAAAACACACACGCACTTTCACTATATTTTTTTTGTTTCTTTTCTTTTTTCCTTTTTTTATGTATTTTTTTGTTACATCCATAATAAAAAAAATATAAATTCAAAATAATTAAACAAAAATTACATTATAATTACAATAATAGGCCCAAAACAATCCAGAATTATAGGGAAGCCCTTCTGCAGGTCAGAACAGTGCATGTGAATAGTGGTGGCACGTTGCTCCATGCGCCGCTCCCGCTGAAGGTGGCAGAACTGGTGGATCAGGGCCGTCTTCCTCTTCTCTGTCTTCCTACGCCGGCGGCGAAGGTCACCGTCACCTGCAACAAGGGAAGCAACCCACAACAACAGTTGATTTTAATTTCTTTTCTTTTTATGCAGATCTGTTCTCGGATCTATTGTTATGTTCTTGTTGTTCTTTCCTTCTTCAAAATGGCAGCTCTGGCAGCTGAGGAAGGAGTGCTGGAGGCCGACGCTGCCGCGGGGATGCTTCGGTCGTGTCTGTACTTATGAGGGAGACCATGGCCTGTGGCCGATTGAAGAGAGAAGATCTGACGGGCGCGGGTTGGAAGGCCGTGCCTTCGGTGGCTGAGAGAAGACCTGGTGCATGGCTGCTGGGCAGAGGAAGTAGGAGCGGCGAACCGGTCTGGGTCCATTGGGGATGCTGCTGCTGTCGGCCAGATGAGGGGGAGCTGGGTCTGTCGGCGCTGTTGAAGCTGGGTCGGCCGAGAGAGGGAAGAACAACGATTGGTCGAGAGAGAGCAAGAAGAAAAAGGAAAGTGCTAGGTCTATGGATAGCGGCTGGTGGAGATGGGTGAAGGAAGGAAAAATCGGAGGGGGGCAGGCGGCTGCTTCGGTTTCAGCTGGAGAAGGAATCGGCCGCTTGGGTGAGAAAAAAATGGCCAGAGGGAGGGGGCCGGCTGCTGGCCTTGAAAGTGATGGTTTTAGGGTTTCTCTTCATCTTTTGTTTATCTTTTGCGTTGAAGACTACTATTTACAGGTAAAATGTTGTTTAAATTTCAAAATTGATCTCTTAACTTTTATAAATTTTAATTTTTTTTATTTTTTTTATTTTTTAATATAAGCAATATCAACATCGGCTTAATAAAGAAAATCAATAATTTTAAAAAATAACACGCTAAAAGTTGAACGCGTTTCAAATATCTTTGAAAATTTAAAAAAAAAAATTAGATGATGCTGAAAATACTAAAAATGATGCAAATATATTTAAAAATATATTTTTTAGATTTTTATTATTTTTCTCTATTTTTTAGATTTTTTCTAAAAATTTATTAAAATATTGGTCAAAATTGGAAAATAACCCAGAATTGAGTTATGATAACAGTATCTCGTTGGATCCTACGAGTACTCCTGTACAATCTCCATGTGCCCTTGTGCAATTTCTGTTTTTCATATTCTTCCTATTCCTTATGTTTGACAGCGGCTCATCCTGTCACAACACCTATCCAAGTCAAAATATGGTGTTAATCTTTATCCCCTTATTGTTTTTCTCTTTTATTATTAG